>NC_083278.1:88103172-88375509 GCF_963506605.1 Zootoca vivipara
TTCTTGACAGGGACTCAGGCAGCTTACGGCTAAAATTTTATTTCATTCCATTTATCTGTGGAAGGTGTTGCACACAATCCCTTCCCTCGGACATTTTTTCTTCACAACAATCCTGTGAGGTAGGTCCAGTAGAGAGGCTGTGATTAGTTCAAGCTGAGAGGTGGAGGTATGTATATGATGTAGATGTGTGCGGCAAGATCAGACATTGGAGAAGCTTCCTGATGTAGAATAGAACACCCCCCATTTTCATCTGAGAAATGCTAGAGGGGAGGCTGCTGCCTGGGGTGAGGGAAGAACTAACTTCATTAACTTTTGGGGTCACAGCACTTTTGGGATCCATGAGAATGGAGGCAGTATGCCTCTGAATGCCTGTTGCTGGGAATCACAAGTGAGAAGCAGTTGTGCTCAGATCCATTTTGGGGGGCTTCCTATAGACTACCACTGTGAGAACAGTATGTTGATCCAGCAGGCTGTTCTTACGTTCTTAAAACATGATGCTATATCATCTGGTTCAAATGTAAGGCTCCATCCAGAATCTATCGTCAACCAATTCACCTGGAAACAAGTACCACAGATTTCAGTGGAATTTGTTTCCCAAACAAAGTTATATGATCCTTAGGCCAGACAATACCTTGGTTGGAATACCATTCAGATGGAACAGAACAGGCCATTTTGATCTCAGCTGCATTAAGCACGGAAATCCTTGAGCAATTAAAGTGAACAAATCAGGGAGACGAAACAGCCCCAGAAGGAGCTTCGGCTAGGGAAAGCTGTGTACATGGGGAGCTGTGAGGTTCCCCTAACTGTGTCCCTATATTACATTTAAGCTCAGTCAATCAGCTTATAGAATTCATGGTCTGGTTCCAGACTTAAGCTCTCTCAATGATGCACAGGGCAGTTAGATTACTTGGAACCTGGAGTTCTTCCAGGGACAACTGAAATTACTGAGTCATTAATTAGGTAAATGTGACAGGAAGTCACAAAAAGACTAAGATACTGAAACAATTTAAAACAACAAGAAGAAGGAGAAGGTGAAGCATCATTTTTCACTTGTGACGTAAGTACTTTGTACATGTGCCCAACACAAATAGGAGGTTGCTCACCAGACTGGGTAAGAAGCGAAATCAAAACACATCTATATTTATCAAGGTTGCATAACATGTGGATCTAAGGTCAATTCAGGAACTGCTAGTGTCATAGGTGGAGTCAGCAAAGCTGATGGCCTAAAAATGAGCATATATTTAGCTGACAGGCTGTCACAGGGTTGTCTGTGTGAGAAAAATGGGCCCTTTAATAACCACAATGCTCTGCTTTCTTCGGGCCCCTCCAGATGTCATGTTCATTGAGCAGTCATCATGATTTGCTTATTCAGAGGTTAGGTCTTTCTTAGCATTTGTTCTGATTTATGGCATAGTCCAGGCATCCCCAAACTGCGGGCCTCCAGATGTTTTGGCCTACAACTCTCATGATCCCTACCTAACAGTCCCAGTGGTCAGGAATGATGGGAATTATAGTCCAAAACATCTGGAGGGCCGAAGTTTGGGGATGCCTGGCATAGTCATATGAGCAAAATGTCCCCCATTCCCTTGCCCCTGGAGCTTCTAAGCTCTTGGCCACTCTACCCCTCACAAGATCCCATGGGGCAACATTGCTTCCTGAAGGCTCTTGCAAGTATAGAATGACCAGCCAACATGCTTAAGTCTAATTAATGTATGAAGGGGTTGAGACAATAGAGTAAGCTTAACTCGCTTTGGGAGGGTCTAGGTCAGGCATGTCAAACCTGCGGCCCTCCAGATACTTTGGACTACAATTCCCATCTTTCCCCCCACTGGTCCTGCTAGCTAGGGATCATGGGAGTTGTAGGACAAAACATCTGGAGGGGCGCAGGTTTGACATGCCTGGTCTAGGTGATCAAGACTTCGTTCCCTTTCAGTCTACCTGAGAAGCTCAACATGTGAGGAGGTCTGAGCTGGCTGCTGTGTCTGAGACCACATGATTCTTACAAGCCACTCTTGAGCTGCTATATCATTAATTTAGGAACATTCAGTACCTTAGCAGTGATGGGGAATGGTGTTGACTCACCTCCTATTGTAAGGAACGATCACTGAAAACATACATGAAGCACTTTGACCACTTAGGAAACAGCAAAAGAGAAATGCTACGGGCGGCTATTATCAGATCCTTGGCTGGGCTTTCTCTTTACTTTTCATGTCATATAAAAATGTCATGTTAATACGTGGTAATTCAATAGTTGCTCAGGCCAGACATAAAGCAAATGCAAGGAGCCATGTTTGTCGAGAAAACATCAAAGATCTATATTATTCAATGCATATGGTGCTCTTTGTCGCTGTTTTTATTTTTATTGGCCTGTTCTTCTTAATTTTATTGATTATTTGACTTACTGCCCTTGAGACACCTTGTAAAAGTTTACCATAAATGTATTTATGGGGTATGAATACATCAAATAAAATAAATATGTGGCTAATGTATTCCTGCTTACTTTGGCTTTAAAAACAACAACCCGTATCCTTGAACAGTGATATATATTAGGATTATTGTGTGGGCAAGGAGTGGGCATTAGAGCAGGGTATTGCCTGAAGTACAAAGAGCATCAGGGTGACTTGGGGAAGGGTTTCACGTTTCCAAATGGGAAATTGCATCCAATTTTTGCACAAAAAGAAAAGGTAAAATATTTCCCTTTTTGTTGTTGCTTTAAAAAAAATAAAAGTTTAAAGTTGTGTTGCCTGTAAACTCCCGTATGCACCTATCCAAAGTTGAGGAAAATATTTTAAGGGTTTTCAAAAGTAATTACAAATTGATGGACCTCAGTTGCAGCCCGTGGGGTGGGGTGGAACCACAATGCCACCCTCCCGTCCCCAGCAATAATGCATCTTACCTAGATGGGGCTGTGGTGAGGCAGGGCAGTGGTGGGAGTCAGGACATTGGTGGAACCAATCTAGCGCTACCTCTACTGCCATTGAACAACCCTGATGTCCTCTAGATAAGTCGGCTGATGCTAATCATGGTTGTAGTCCAAAACATCTGGAGGGTGTTGTTGTTGTTTAGTCGTGTCTGACTCTTCGTGACCCCATGGACCAGAGCACGCCAGGCACTCCTGTCTTCATCTGGAGAGTGTACAGGTAAAGGGACCCCTGACCAGTCACGGACGACTCTGGGGTTGTGGCGCTCATCTCACTTTACTGGCCAAGGGAGCCAGCGTACAGCTTCCGGGTCATGTGGCCAGCATAACTAAGCCACTTCTGGCAAACAGTGCATGGAAACGTCGCTTACCTTCCCGCCGGAACGGTACCTATTTATCTACTTGCACTTTGACATGCTTTCGAACTGCTAGGTTGGCAGGAGCTGGGACCGAACAACGGGAGCTCACCCCGTCGTGGGGATTCAAACCGCCAACCACCAGGTTGGAAAAGGCTGCTGTAGTCATTAAACTGAACTGACTACCCCGTGTATTATGAGGAAGGGCCATAGCTCAGTGGTAGAGGATCTTTGCATGAAGAAGGTTCTAGGTTCAATCGCTAGGTAGGACTGAGATAGAGCCCTGTCTGAAATTCTGGGGAGCAGCTGACAGTCAGTATAGCAGACTGACTAAGACAGCTTCCTAGCTTCCTGCTACCATGCCAAGCCTGGCCTTCGCAATTTTTGGCACTATGGGCAAAACATTAAAATGACAAAACTTGTGAGCATTTCCTGAGCAACCATTTAGAAATACGACTCAGTATCACAAGTTTGTTAATAGGAAAGACAGCACTTTCTCCTTACTCCATTTTAGCCCTCACTCCTCCCCATTGACTCCTTGCTATTGACTCAGATACTGGCAAACCATATGGAAAGCTACTGCATAGTAAAAAAAGATGTATATGACCAGAAGACAGATCAGATAATCAGTGCACTTCAGAAATTAATTTTTATAATAAAATTTATTTTTTAAAATGATACCTCCGAATAAAGAGGGAATGACGCATTGCGCAACTTAGTAACGTCTACCGAAAGCCGCTGACATTTCAAATGTGTTCATAATAGGAGTTAAGAGCCCTGAAGGATTTCTCCTATGAAACTTCCCCACGTTGGGGGGGGGGGGAAAGAACCTTTAAAATGCACAGCAGATATGCGTGACCCTCTCTTGGTAATTCCTACAGCCATCTCAACTCAAGAGCCACTTCACTAAATTCAACATCATTTCGGTCCCAAGGGATTAGCTGTGAATATATCTTGGTGTGTGTAGTTATTCAAAGACATTTAGACTGGCTTATTATCAAATTCAACATGGCACTAGCAATTTAAACCATCTTGACTACTCACTGCTTGAAGCCTATTTTGAGAGAGTGAAGAGGGCCAACAATATATGGCTGTGGCATTCCAATGCCGTTCTCAGCCTTCAGCTTTCCCCCTCCACTTCATGGTGTTTTCTGAAGCAGGTTGGGGTGTTTAAGTTTAGAGAAAAGGTGAGTAAGAAGTGACACAATTGAAGTTTATAAAAATTATGCATGGCATAGAGAAAGTGGGTAGAGAAAAGTTTTTGTCCCTGTCATTATAACACTAGAATGAATGAATGAATGAATGAATCTTTATTTGCATCAGCCATTGGCCATAGCAATAAAACAACAATACGATATACAAAGAATAGAAATAAAAAGTCAATAATATAAAATACATTTTAGGGTTTTGAATCAAGAGTCAAATAGTGGATCTTAGTCTGATTGCCCCAGTTAAAAACCTTGCAACTGAAATAACACTAGAGCTCAGGCCCAGGGTGTGTGCAAAAATCATGCCTCTTCACTCTGGCTCTGAGCGGCTAAGAGCCCACCTGCCTGTCCGTGTCATTCCCAGGCCACTCCTCTGTGTCAGGGACTGGACTGAGGGGGACGAGACTGAATCTTCCAGAGAAGAGGAAGGCAGTATTGAATTACAGCAGTGGTTTGAGGAAGGTCACAGCTCAGAGACAGGCAAACAGAAGATGTGGAAGGTGTTGGGAGAAGAGAAGGGGGAGGCAGAGGCAGAACAGCCAGCTGAGACGTTATCACTGGAGAGCGTTTCTGACCCCCCCTTCTCCCAGAATCCGACATGCATTGCAAGTGGAAGAGCAAAGGACTCAGAGACAGTTAGCCCCTGGCGGCCACCGTAAGGGGAAGTGCTGTTGCTAATAAGAGGGAGGGGAGGAGCTCAGTTGGAGCAATGCCATTAACCTAAGGGGCAGCGCACAGAGGCCTCTTGCTGTGAATACTGAAGACTTGGTAAGAGCTTCCCGTCTACTTCCTTGGCTGTCTGCCGTGAGGGGGGGAGGATCAGAATTCACTGAAACCTGACACTCTGCTGCTCTGGACACCCAACATCTCCTTGTCAAGGGACAGGGGGACACAATGATACCGCTTCTTGCCAGGGAAGCAAGGGAGCCTATGAATCATAGAATCATAGAATCATAGAGTTGGAAGAGACCACAAGGGCCATCCAGTCCAACCCCTTGCCAAGCTTTTGGGTAAGATTTACTGTGTTTCTATTTAAATTGTGACAATGATTTCTAACCTTGCATCTCTGCCTATACAGTGGTACCTCGGTTTAAGTACACAATTGGTTCTGGAAGTCTGTACTTAACCTGAAGCGTACTTAACCTGAAGCGAACTTTCCCATTGAAAGTAATGGAAAGTGGATTAATCCGTTCCAGACAGGTCCGTGGAGTACTCAACCTGAAGCGTACGTTACCCGAAGTATGAGTGTAATTGGTTCTGGAAGTCCGTACTTAAACAGAAGCGTACTTAACCTGAAGTGGACTAATCCGTTCCAGATGGGCCACGGAGTACTTAAACTGAAAATACTCAAACCGAAGCATACTTAAACCGAGGTATGACTGTAAACTAGCCCATGCAGGTTCTTTGCCAATCTCTGTCCCCTCTTGTCCTCTTTTTTTTGGGGGGGGGGTGACATGTATGCGGCCTGCGGCGGAGCTTCATGCTCCGCCACTGGGGGCAGAGAGCAGGCGTGCTGCCCCCAGGGACGTGGCACGCGTTTGGGGGTGGGACGCACCGTGCGCAGGGGCGGGGCGCGTGTTTTGGGGTGGGCCGGGCAGCCGTGATGGAGCCCCTGGGATTGCGCCGCTCGGAGCGGACCGCCCCCACCGCCCCTATCTTCCTACGCCCCTGTATGTGGCCATCCTACAGAAGGAAGGCCCACCTTGACAAAGATGTCAAACTTTTTGCATTACACAGCAAAGTGACGCCGTTCTAGCATATTTATGCATATTTATGCAATGGGACACATCTCAGTGCAATGGAATAAAAATAACAATCAAGTGTCACTTATGAATTAATAACAGAAGAAAAACTATGCTGGAGCTAGTCCAACACCCTGCTTCCCACAGCAGTCAACCCTTTGGAAAGACCGCAGGCAAGGACTGATGCCAACAGCCTGCTTTGCCCCCATCCACCCAATCTACTGGGATTCTGTGGCATGCGGTCTATAAGCATCAAGTTTCCAGCCCCCCCCCCCACAAGCTGGTGTCTTCCAGATGTTGTTGGACTTGCACAGCCAAGAGCCAGGGATGGTGGGAATTGCATCCAGCAGCATCGTAAGAACCACACACCACCCCCAATTTAAGGCTTCATCCATGGACTCACCAAGAGTCCTTTAGTAGCTCAGTCACCCAGGAGGTAAAAGCGGCGGTGTCAGGGGGAAGTGGCCCAGATTATTTTAAAAGTGGTTGTGGTGGCAGAGAAAGTGGAGATGCTAGGTGAGGGAAGGGGGGGAAGGGGGAAATGGCTGGCAAGTGTGAAGGAAGGGAAAGAGAGTGGGGAAAGTGACCAGCAAGTGCGGGGATGGGAGTGCCTCTAAGTGGTTGTGTGAAACAGCAGTTCTGTGGGAGCGTGTGACTGTGACAAGCTTATCACTTGAGCAGCATGGAAGCTAAGGCCAGGGAGTATATTGCCTCCACTCCTGACAGAGCCGTTGAGGGAATGGTCAGGGCAGTAGCCTCTGGTTTCCCTGAGGCTACTGAAGGCCAGGCATGCCCTGAGGGGAGGCAGAAGCCAGGAAGCCCAGCCCAGGTCCCTTGTATACCATCAGCCTGAGGGCACTCTGTCACTCTGCATTTTAATATCGTTTATTGGTTTTAGCATTTTAAAGTAATAAAATGCCTTGTGAGAGCCTTGGCAGAGGGGCAGTATATGAATGCAGAGAATAATAATAATAATAATAATAATAATAATAATAATAATAATAATAATTTATTATTTATACTCCACCCATCTAGTGAGGTTTCCCCAGGCACTCTGGGCATCTTCCAACGAAATATTAAAATACAATGATCTGTTAAACATTAAAAGCTTCCCTAAACAGGGCTGCCTTCGGATGTCTTCTAAACAAGCATCTCCTTTATTTTCTCCAGGATATTTTTCTCCAGACAGTTTGAAAAAGAGAGTGGCCTAAGTGCTGGAGAAAATGGCACTGCTAGTCTAGTTCAGCATCCTCAGTGGCATCAGCTGGGCAATAAGGCTAAACAGAGCCCTCTTACCCTGGTTTAATCCTGCACCAAAATGAAGTCCGGGGTGATGTGGCTACTGACAGAGTAGAAATGGGATGCACCTCACCATGGCAATGAAAGGAAAGCCAAGAGTAAACAACAACACCATGCCAGGCCTCCTGTAGGCTTATTATTTCTCAGAGAACCTCATTTATTTGGAGGAAAGATCTTTCATTTTCTTGGCAGAGTTCTCTGGGTCCCTGTTTTGCCGCCATTTCTCTCCCTGGAGAAGCGAGCCGTCGCACAGAGGCTGCTTCTCCGTCTCGCTCTCCACCCCTTTCCCGCTGCCTTCATTCTTTCCCAGCATGAAATTGCAAAGACTGTTTCTTCCCGGCTCTGCCTGATGAAATTGCTTTTTATTTTTGTACACCGAGATACAAAAGATCCCCCTTTATCGCTCGCCTGCAGCTCCCCGTCTCCTGATTAAGCGACTCTGCTCATCAAGCGCGCCTGACAGGCGACCAGTCATAGGAAGTAGTCTCCCTATGAATAGGCAGCTGAGCCTTGGGTTTCATTCTCCAGCAGGAGGCGGCGAAGGGGAAAGGTCTCCTCCATTAGTGGGCATCTGTCTTCCTGAGAAAAACAACAGCGCCCCTCCTATTCCATTTCATTACAAAGAAGTTGGGAAGAGAGAGGCTGCTTTCACCCAAGCCCTGCGACAACTGGAAGAGTTTATCCTAGGATAAAGAAAATTTGAAAAAATGCAGCTCCTCTGCTGATTTCACTTGATGTTTACACTCCGAGTCATACAGCATCAAGTTCTGACCCAAACTAGCCCTCCAAAATAGAGAGACTGTGATTGCTCTTGTATGTACAGTTGTGTGTGGCCATCACAATGTCAATGATGTCGATACGACCTTCAGTGATATGTTCGTCATTGATGATCCACATGATCTTTCAGTATTTTATTTTTGTGTTTTTAGGTGAAGGGGAATATAGAAATAACAACAGCAGCAATGGTGACGGAATAGCTCACTACTAAATTCGGTCCAGCTTATCACATACTTCCTGCCGGTGAGTGACTGAATCATAGATTCATAGAATCATGGATCAGAGTTGGAAGGGGCCATGAGGGTCATTTAGTCCAAACCCCTGCAGTGCAGGAATCTTTTGCCACTGTGGGGGCTCAAGGCCACAACCATTAGATTAACTGAATTGACTGGAGAGCTATTAAATCACTCTTAAAGGTAAAGGTAAAGGGACCCCTGACCATTAGGTCCAGTCGTGACCGACTCTGGGGTTGCGCACTCATCTCGCATTATTGGCCGAGGGAGCCGGCGTATAGCTTCTGGGTCATGTGGCCAGCATGACAAAGCCGCTTCTGGCAAACCAGAGCAGCACATGGAAACGCCGTTTATCTTCCCGCTGTAGCGGTTCCTATTTATCTACTTGCATTTTGACATGCTTTCGAACTGCTAGGTTGGCAGGAGCTGGGACTGAGCAACGGGAGCTCACCCCGTCACAGGGATTCGAACCACCGACCTTCTGATCAGCAAGCCCTAGGCTCAGTGGTTTAACCCACAGTGCCACCTGTGTCCCACCACAGTGCCACCAATTGTTTAGGGGTACTCTCATTTTGGCTGCTACCCCTCATCCTTTTCCTCTTCCTCCCCGCTAACCCTCTCCCAACCCCCGGACGAGGGAATCGAGGTGGCTGCGGCACTGAGAGGACAGGAAGGGCGATGGCGGGGTTGGCTTGAGTGAGAAGGGGTGAGTGCTCGCTGGCTGGCTCTAGCCTGCCAAGAGGAGGAGGAGCATCATTGCCTCCACCGCAGCTGCTCTAGACTCTCATCCCTGGGCACCGGCAGGGAGTTCCAGTCTGTGCTGCTACTGCAGAAACAGCTGGCATGTCGGTCCATCTGTTGGTCGGTTGGGGCAACACAAAATGTTTAGGGGTACGCATATCCCTGAGTACCCTCAGAAAAAAGCACTGCTCAACCTAGCAGTTCGAAAGCACATCAAAATGCAAGTAGATAAATAGGAACCGCTACAGCGGGAAGGTAAATGGCGTTTCCATGTGCTGCTCTGGTTTGCCAGAAGCGGCTTTGTCATGCTGGCCACATGACCTGGAAGCTATACGCCGGCTCCCTCGGCCAATAATGCGAGATGAGCGCGCAACCCCAGAGTCGGTCACGACTGGACCTAATGGTCAGGGGTCCCTTTACCTTTACCTTATTAATGGAACAGTGAACATAAGCCACTTAGCGACCCTCCAGAGTTGGAGAAGTGGAACTGGTTCGTGAATATAAATTATGGGGTTTGTGTGAGTCTTACAGTCATCATGAGGGACCCAAAAAGGTAATGTGCACCCTACCCCATATCTGATGTGCACAACACCATGCAAATGTGGCCTGGGACACAGCAGGGCAGGAGGCTGATCTCACTGCATTTTAAGTCACCAGTGTGAACATCCTACAAGTGTTCGCCTCTCCAGCTTTGTGATTTCTTCTCAGTCATTCAGCAAAAGCACAAAAACTCCTGCACTGTCTCCTTCAGAGGAAACTTCCCCGTTTTTCAGCAAAGGGGAAAGGAACAGATTCTGTGCATTGACTTTTGTACAAACCTTGGGTGATGCTGGGCAAGGCACAGACGACTTCTCCACCTACATCTGTTCCTGTCCCCTTTTGATAATGCTTTGATGAATGAATATTGAAATTGATAGATCAAAGAAGGGAACGTACTAAAATTCAATTGAAAGAGATGAAAATAACATTATGCATCATTTGAGGCAGCCAGAGATGTCACAACAGAAAATGAATGTAGAAAAATAAGGCTATTTTTCCCTCCTCCTAAGGAGCTTGCATTAGAATGTGCCAGGCTTATTATTCAGTAGAAATGTATTGATTTTGCTTGACTAATTGGGCCACTCATATTAAATATAATCTCAGAAATGTAATCTTTGCCATTCCTTTAAATGTCAACCTCGTTTGGTTGCCTATGCTTGCTAGGATGGCCGCTCTGAAAGGAAGATGAAATAATCGTTTTCTAGCAGCTGTGGTGGCCCCTGAACTCTCAGAAAGCCTAAGGATGCAACCGCGTGGCTGTGTGGAAGGAGACAGGCAGGCATCCACTTGACCTCTGTGCCTACTGTCATCTTGGGCCTGTTCTGACGCCCAACGTTGTCCACCCTGCAGATGGCAGTACTTGTGGGACCACCACCACTGCAGAAGTATCTGAAGAAGTGTGCATGCACACGAAAGCTCATACCAATAACAAACTTACCTAGTTGGTCTCTAAGGTGCTACTGGAAGGAATTTTTTTATTTTGTTTCCACTAGAGAAGCGCGATGGTGGGATTTGGACTTGGAGCCTGTTAAAATGAAGAAGTGTGTTCTGGAAAGGAAATATCTGCTTCTTCAAGATGCTTCCACCCACATACTGTTGAACAACTGGTCACAAATTTAATGGACATCTTCGTTTACATAAATAGTGGCTGCCTCTTCGTGAAGGTTCTTCCAGGAAGTTTTCGATGGAGAAGAGCAACAAGTTGGGAACCATGTTAGGAATAAAGGAAACTGTCAAGTCAGAGGTCACATATTGCTGGAAGAACAGTCTAGCAATCAAGGATGACTTTGTGGCAGAATCAATAACTCTCTTGGCAGACTGCACTGTGCATCGTAGACCAACAAGACAAAGATTTGTTCAACAGCTGGTAGAAGGTGTTTGCAGCACACACTGCAACTAACTCTGTTTTCTTCTTTTCTGCTTTGTTCTGAAAAAAAAAACTTTAATGAAAATGATTAACATAATTTTCCAATGAATCAGACAGTGTCCACACATTCACAGAGTGGCTGTACTGTTGTGGTCAATTGTACTCCTTTGGAAGCAATAAATATAACACATTTTGCAACTATCTGCCAGGGGAGAGTTCTTTTTCCCCTACTGCCATCTGTATGGATATTTTTCCAAGCCTTTTGAGCTCTAATGGAGCTCCCCCTCCCACAAGTCACTGGCTTTGCTGCCCTTTGAAGCACTTGCAGCCCAATCCCAGATGTGCTTCTTTGGCAAAGACACAGTCACAAATCTCCTCTTGGGACCCATTGAGTATACTGGGACTTCAATCCTGGTAAATATGTGCTGGAATGCAACCTTGGGAGGTCAGAGGGCTATGACCATCTTGACAACATTTTCTCTTTCCCCCAAAGTAGAAAACATTTCTGTTTGCTTCCTTGCTGGGTGGTACAAGTTTGGGTGGTCCATGGTGGTTGTGTTTAGTTTCGGGACTGATGTAACTGGAGTTTTCTGTTGCTGCTGCTTCAGATTAAAAACCTTGGTATTTGGGCAGTGTTCGGACCCATCCCACTCTCTATCCTACTGTCTCTGGGTTATGGTCCAACTAGACCAGCATCCTGTTCTCACAGTAGCCAACCAGATGCCCATGAAAAGTCCCAAAGCAGGACCTGAGTGCAACAACACTCTCCCCACTTGTGATTCCCAGCAACTGGCATTCAGAGGCATCCTGCCTCCAACAGTGGAGGTAGAGTATAGCCATCATGGCTAGTAGCCACCAGAGGCAGATTTAGGGCAGTACAACCAGTTTTGCCACACTGGGCGCCAAGCCTAGGGGGCACTGCAGGGCATCACAACTATTGCATAGTGAATTGAGCAGAACAGAAGGCAAGGGGGTGCTGAATTTTGGCCTCTCACAGGTCACTGCTGAAATTTGAAAGAGCAAAGTCTGCCCCTGTATCCATTGATAGGCATATTCTCCATGAAACAAATGGTTGCAATCTTTCCCCCAGAAATACAAAGCGGGTGGTAGAGAAACTAAAGCAGCAACTGTTTGGCAAGCCCAGCCTTGTGTGTGTGTGTGTGTGTGTGTGTGTGTGTGTGTGTGTGGTGGTGGGGAACAGACTGCAAAAGAGAAATAAATATAGATAGAATATGTGCTTGCGAAGCTTTTATGTAATGCCAGCAATTTCCCCTTCCTGTTCTGGGAAAAAAGAGGAGGCAAGACTCTGTGATGCAGGCCGGGCTTTGCGCTTTCAATCGACTGAGTCAAATGCCATCCAATTACAAAGAGCCGCACAGAGATCTAAAGGACACGTAATGACAGTGTTCTATCCTTCCCTGGTGGTGGGAAAGAGAGGGAAAATTGTACCAGGGTTTAGATGGGACTTTGATAGTAGTTATTAATGGAGATTTAAGGGATATTTTTAAACCACAAAGCACAGGTGCAACACTAAACATGCATCCACTGGCAAGGGGGTAGCATGTTTTCACTTTCTCCCCCCCCCCCCCACCGTCACTGTGGCTCCTCTGAGATGAGACAATACCTGCTAGGTAGACTGAAATGATAAATGGGGTTATGAGCATAAATAAATAAAAATCAGTGAAGTTTCTTCTTGCAGATAATGTCATGCTAAATAAACATTCCAACAGCATCACTCTTACAAAATGTAAAACTGAAAAAGAGCTGCTTGCTAGAGAGAGAGAGAGAGAGAGAGAGAGAGAGAGTCAGACAGACAAACAGACAGACAGACAGACAGACAGACAGACAGATGTGAGGGAGGGGTGTCTCTATGCTGTTTTGAGGACCCAGAAGACTTTGGGGCATCTGCCCAATTGCCTTGTATCAGGAACAGTGGGCATAGCCAACTGCTTCCCATTGCTCCATGCAGCAGTGGTCCTTATCGTGCTGTAAAACATGGTTCACCACATGGATCAGTCAGTTTTCTCTATAGCTTCACAGGTGGGCCAGGGCTGGTAGTGTTCTGAGACAAAGCTCTTGGTCCAACAAAGGTAGCTCAGGGAGAAGAGTGTCAGCACCCTTTTACACCGAGGTGGAGCCTCTATCTCCTGGGCCTGGTGAGCTAGGCATTGGAATTCCACCCTCTGTTCATCTGCAGCAGTGGCACCCACTCCTCCTTTGACAAGCATTCACTGTGCACAGAAAATAAGTCGACTTGGTTCTCCCTTCCAGAGTCCCTGGTTTGAGACTCTTGGTGCTTTACCAGATAGCTCCAAAAGAAAGTTCTGTGGTGCCATGGAGCTAATCACCCAATCGGCGTGGCAAACTGTTCCATACAATTGTGTTGCAATACACCATGAGATGGCCTCTATTTAATTGTTTGTTGCTCTTCTCACTAATGGTGCTCACGGGTTTCTTATATGTGAGGATGACTCGGCTGGACTAGGTGGACCTTTGGCCTGGTCCAGCAGATATTTCCTCGTTTCCTTATGTGTGATGCCCAAGTAGGTAAATATGATCAGGTTGAAGCACCTTGGGCTGAAGCCCAGAAAGAAGGCAAAAAGGCCTCAAACAACAACCGCCTCACCAGCTTGTAGTCAAAGCATTTGCCAGCAGAAATACAAATTTGCAGATTGAGTACCTTCCCATCTTCTGTCAGCCAAAGCGGCCATGAGGGGGCTAAGGTTCCTTTGTTCCTTTGGCCTAATCCAGCTCCTGTGGCCCAGAGGAACCTGTTGCCATTTGCCTGCCTTTTTCTATCACTTCTTTCTTGTGTGCTTCTCAGGTCTGTGCACTGAATGGTGATGAACTGTCATCGCCATAGCAACAGCTGTTGATTTCCCAGTCCCCTTAACAACCCAATGCAGGGTGATGCAAAGTGTTTGTTTGTTTGTTTGTTTGCTGGCTGGTCGTCTCTGATGTGTCTGTAGAATCGGGGTTGTTGAGGATTCCTTTCCCATCTCCTGACTGTGCCTTGACATCAGAGGTGACTGTTGTTTGTTGGAACTTGTGCAGAGTAGAGGGTTGCACTACAAGAGGGACACATTATGTTCTCGTCAACCTACCTTTGAGTTGTTCCACTGTTAAGGAGAACTAAGATGGCCACACTCCCCTGTCTCTCACCTGACAAGAGGTCATCAATCAGGACAACCAAGGATGCTTCAGTGCCAAAACCAAGCCCGAAACCAGACCAGTATGGATTTCGATAATCTGCTGCCTCTAGGCATACCTGCAGCTGCTTTGCCAGCCCTCTCTGAAACACCTTGCCCAGCATGGGAATATTAGAGACTGGACATAAACCTCTGGATCCAAGGACCTCTTCAGGAGGGGTTGCATCCCCACCTTTTTCAAGGCAGTGGGCATAAGTCGTTCCTGTAGTGAGGCATCGAGCGCACCCTGGACCCCTCCAGCCATTCATTCCCCTTTGCCTAGATTATACCAGCCATGATGGATAGGGACCAAGAGGACATGGAGTCAGCCTCACTGCCACAAGTGTCCTGTCCACATTCTTGGGCTGCAGCAACTGAAACCAATCCCATGACCTGTAACTCGACTGTGCTCCAGGGACATCCAACACTCCTAAACCCATTTTGGAATCAAGTTCAGCATGGAACTGAGTAATTCCCCGCCCCTCCAAAAAAAAAGGTGATTTGTAAATCTCTCCCAGTAGGCTATTGAGTGGTCCATGGTTACTGATGCTACACTAATCTGGATCAGCTGCTTTACCAGCGGGAATGATGGTTATGAAAATGGTTTCTCTAAATACGTGAAGGAGGCTTTGAGGATACAGACTGGAAGACACACTTACCTGAAAGTTCCCTTCCACACACACAGTAGAAGAGCATCAACTCCAAGTATGGAGTGAAGACTAGATAGAAGTGAGAAGGATGAATATGGTTCTCTCTCATAAGCTTTGTTTTCCTCTGTTCATCCTTCTGTGGAAGGTCTCAGCCAAACCCCATCCAGAGGGAATCTGTGGGTGAAGCCCCTCTTATTGAAAACAAGCAATCCATTCATTTGTAGCTTCAGATCTAGGCCACACAAAGTTACAATGCATAACTGATCAATCCTCTTCCTTGTAATGAATCGATGGTGTTTGATGGTGTTTCCTGCTTGGCAGGGGGTTGGACTGGATGGCCCTTGTGGTCTCTTCCAACTCTATGATCCTATGATCCATTACATTTCAATAGATTGGCTTATCACCAAGACTTCATTTTCTGGGAATTTCCAAGGTATATTAAAGGGAGTACAAAACAGCTAAGAATTCAACAAGCAGAAGCTTGTGACGGCAAAACCTTTGTTTAGCAGGCTGAGCTTGGTTGCTTTCTGCTCCATTCCCCAATATAGTAAAAAGCAAATTGCTCTAAAAATAGCAAACAAGTGTTCATGTTTTCCTTCCAAGTTACATGCCCAACAAACATCGAGTCCATCCGGCTCCTATTTGGCAGGGAAGGGAAGTTGGCATAGATGCCAGGCAGAGGGCTTGGTTCAAGTTAGTGATGTGACTCAACCCTTGGCTGAGATGTCGAGGATGACCATGATACTTAAATTTGTATGGCACTTTCAAATTTCTGAAGAGCTATCGTTCTCTCATTAGAGTTCTTAACAATAGCCCTGTAAGGTACAGCAAGTATAATTATCCCCCATATTGGAGATGTGGGGTCTGAGGCTTGAGAAAGTGGCCACATCGTGAGCTTATGGCAGAGCTAAGATTCAAACCAGGGACCTCCTGATTCACAATTTCTAAGTCACAGTACAGTAGCATCCCTCCTAAAGAAAGATCCCCAAGTTGGGAAGCGGGTTTTGCAACACACCTGCAAAAGCTGTTAGCTTCATAAAAGTTCTCCACCTGGGTGGAGAATGTTAGTGTAAAAAAGAGTGTCTTGAGTTGTTGGGAAGAGGGAAGGTCTCTGGACTTATTTCTTCGAATAAGAAGTATTAAGCAAGATGCTGGCACAGTGTCTATTGGCTGAACTGTTTGCCTCCATAACTGCAGGTTGGCTATTCTACATGTAAGTGTCTGGGGTCCACTTTACACTTCATGGACTGGGCATCTTGTGGATCCAATCAAGTGGAGCTTCCTGGCTGCCTGAGTGCTATGAAATTCATGGCATTTAGTCTTCTTATTATACAGGGACCCAAATCTCAGTGCCTGCTTCCCAAGAGGCTCCCTTTTGTCTCTAATTATACAGGCGGTATTATGTACACATGAATCACTGACTTTGCAATGCTTCTCAAAATAGATAAATGCCTGCAAACGTTGGGAATGAAACCCGGTTGTTTACAGCAGGCAGGGCAGGTATTTTGGGATGAATGGTTTCATTCTTTCCTGTCTAATTGCTTTCCTCTCCAACTCATTCACAGAATGCCAGGGGTGAGTCCATTTTCCCATTGCGAGTGACAATGGATTTGCCGGGGATAGACAGAAACCAAGTCCCGGCTCTGATATTTTTAGGAGGGAGCTGGATTTTGCCGCTGTTTTTATAAGGATGGTGGAGTGGGGAACTATTCTGCCTCTGAATTGCCTCCTTTGTTTCTGCCTGATTGATTTCCTGGAATTCTTACATAACTGGGTTGCCACTTAGGAAAAAAAAAAGAATAAGCAGCACCTGTGTAATTGAAGTCAGCAGTGCAGGCAAAGGAAGATCTGCAAACAGGAGGCTGCTTTCTTAGAAACCCATCAGTTCCCAGTTTATGTGCAGTTAAAGCCATTAAACTTTACCATCTGGCAGACTAAATTGCTGCCATTATTATTTTTACTTTTTTTAAAAGAAAGGTTTATTGTTTACCTTTTTGCAGTTTTGCTGGGCAACAGAACCTGAGAACCATCCAAGTCCCATGAAATACACATCCATTACTTGCTGATGTTATAAAAACAATGCTGGGGAGGAGAATGGAAGGCTGACCTCTGTGGAGTTAGACCAGGCATCCCCAAACTTCGGCCCTCCAGACGTTTTGGACTACAGTTCCCATCTTCCCTGACCACTGGTCCTGCTAGCTAGGTATCATGGGAGTTGTAGGCCAAAACATCTGGAGGGCCGCAGTTTGGGTATGCCTGAGTTAGACCATTGGTCAGTTTAGACCTGTATCAACTGCAGTGACTGGTAGAAGTTCTCCAGGCATTCAGACAGGGGTTCTGTCCAACCCTACATGGAAATGCCAGGGATTGAACTGCCTCATACTATATGGATGGGAAGGGCTGTAGCTTAGTTGTACTATCTCTGCTTTGAATGCAGAAGTTTCCAAGCTCAGTCCCCAGCATCTCCAGGTAGGGATAGGACAGGACTTTGTCTGAAATCTTGGAGAGCTGTTGCTTGTCACTGTAGACCAGGCATCCTCAAACTTCGGCCCTCCAGATGTTTTGGACTACAATCCCCATCATCCCTGACCACTGGTCCTGCTAGCTAGGGATCATGGGAGTTGTAGGCCAAAACATCTGGAGGGCCGCAGTTTGGGGATGCCTGCTGTAGACAATACTAAGCTAGATGAACCAATGCTTTGAAGTAGTACCAGTAAAAGTCAATTTCCTGTGTTCCTAATTTCAGATTTGGAGACACTCTTCTTCTTCTTTGGCGATCACTCGTAGCCGAGTTAGATTGTCTTCCATAAACACGGTTTTAACAATGAGTCCGTAAGTGACTGTGGAGGCCAATTCTGGACCCACATGTCCTTCCACCGTGGGGACATTGGTTTCCAGGCAGGAGTTGATCACGGTGTGGATTTGCCAAGCATGCATTCCTCTTAGCATGTTTCTCCCTTGCGTCCTGAGTTCGAGTGTCTTCAAAGCCCATGACACCTTTGGTAAAGGCTGTTCTCCAGCTGGAGTGCTCTCAGCCCAGTGTTTCCCAGTTGTCAGTGTTTATACTACATTTTTTTTAGATTTGCCTTGAGACGGTCTTTAAACTTGTTGACCAGCAGCATTACACTTTCCATTTTTAAGTTTGGAATAGAGGAGTTGCTTTGGAAGACGATCATCAGGCATCCGCACAACATGGCCAGTCCAATGAAATTGATGTTGAAGAATTATTGCTTCAACACTGGTGATCTTTGCTTCTTCCAGTACACTGATATTAGTTCGCCTGTCTTCCCAAGTGATGTGTTAATTTTTTCAGAGACACCATTGATGGAATCTTTTGAGGAGTTGGAGATGGCGTTTATAAGTGGTCCATGTTTCACAAGCATATAGTAAGGTTGGTAGTACAATAGCTTTGTAAACAAGCATTATGCCTTTCTGGCTACCAATTGCCAGGGAACAACACTGAGAGACGGCCGACTGGTCTGATATTCTGCTTATGGGTATCCCCTAGGTATCTGATTGGCCAGTGTGGGAAGCAGGCTCCTGAAACAGATGGGCCTTTGGTCTGATCCGACAGGACTCTTCTTGCATCTCTCAAAGGCAGAGAGGTCCACCTTCTGTATTGGTATGATTAACAGAGCTTAGGCTCAGAAAATACATTCTGGATGACTGCAAGGCAGCACTACCATCTGATTCAGCCACAGCGTGGAGAATGAACATGGCTGCATCTTTCTTCCTCACTTAAGATGTTTGCATGCCATTTCCAGCATTGGTGCTGTTGTTTGTTTACCAGTTTTGTACATACATATATAAATATACAAACGAAAGGGTATATTTAAAGTTGAATTTTGCATTGATTGGCTTGGTTTCATTGCTTGATGTAACACTGATTGGGCAATTAGAGAGCTGAAAGGATAATCACTTGTTCACTCAAGAATAGGGAAGCAGCTGTTATTCCGTTTCTTAAACTTCAGCAGAAGAGATGGGGAAGAATGGTGCAGTGCTTTCCTTTCCTGGTCTCATTCACAAATGAGAAATGGGTTGAGTGGCTCTAGTTATTCACCCCAATCCAACACACACAGAGAGGGAGGGAGGGAGGGAGGGAGAGAGGGAGAGAGAGAGGGGGAGAGAGGGGGAGAGAGAGGGGAGAGAGAGAGAGAGAGAGAGAGAGAGAGAGAGAGAGAGAGAGAGAGAGAGAGAGATTGAAACCCTGTGGCCATTTCTAAGCAGGAGAGAAGGGTGCTGGATTTCCTAGATTCCCACTGAATATTGGCAATAACCTCATTGGATCAGTATGCCTGCTATTACAGACCCTGATGTTGGGAAAGATGGAGGGCACTAGGAGAAGGGGACGACAGAGGATGAGATGGTTGGACAGTGTACTTGAAGCTACCAACATGAGTCTGACCAAACTGCGGGAGGCAGTGGAAGACAGGAGTGCCTGGCGTGCTATGGTCCATGGGGTCACGAAGAGTCGGACACGACTAAACGACTAAACAACAACATGGTGCTTTCAGTAGTGGGAAGGGATGGGCCAATCTCACCATTTTGATTTCTCCAAGCTTCTCATTTTTCCAATCTGAAGTTCAGTCCTACACATTTCTACATCCATTTACTTTTTTAAAAAAAGAAGTCATTATGAAAATTCATCAGCGTTTTAATGCAAATTTATCCTAATATGCCCACTTCTATGTGCAATTTTGCTTAAGGTGCACATCTTTGCAAAAAATAAAAAGAGTCCTTCCGGATCAGACCAGCAGGCCATCTTCAGTTCTCACAGTGGCCAGTCAGATGCCTATGGGAAATCTGCCAGCAGGACCAGTGTGAAACAAACCAGTGTTCTAGCTTCCAGGAGGACTACCATTGCCCATTGAGCACAGTATTGTCAACACAGACTGGCAGTAACTCTCCAGGGTTTCAGATGAGGGCCATTCCCAGCCCTACCTGGAGCTGCCGGAGATTGAACATGGGACCTTCTGCAGGCAAAGCAGATGCTCTGCCACCAAACTACAAGCCTTCTATGTTTCTCGCACCCTCCCCAGAGCTACCTGAAAAGCGAAGGTTTTCCTCACCTACCCCACAAGTCCAGCCTGTCATAATGAAGGGAGCTTCTGTAGGTCATACCTACCAAAAGATGTACTATTCTAAGACTGGAGTCGCCTGTTGTCTTCCACAGCTTCACCAAGGTTGTGTGTGCTGTGAACAATCTTTTAATCTCTCCACAGACCCAGGAGACCAATCAGAATTTCCAAGTTGGTGGAGAAATCCTCCGCCTAGTTGTCGGAGTCACCAGTCCTCAACACAGAAGCACCCACCTTCTTTGGTCCGATTGACTTTCTCATTGGTTCACTCAGAAATCTGTCCCATCCTATTTTTGCATTTAAAAGAAAATTGAAAAATCTGTGTGTATCTTAAAAGTTCTCCTAAAATACAGGTCTAAATGTATTTGATCTCAAAATGTGCATTTTAAAAATAGATTTGAATGGGTGTGTGTGTGTGTATTTGAGGTGTGAACTGTGTTTAAATTTGATGTTCTGATCTATACCTTCTTCTCGGAGGTGTGGATCAGGTCAGTTCATGTCAGAACCCACAAAGATCAAACATGTAGAAATTTGAATGAGTTTCACGGTTTTAACTGTGCTGCATGAAGAAGTATTTTCTTTTATCCATCCTGATTCTTTCAGCGTCAACTTCATGGGACTCCCATGAGTTCTTGTGCTAGCAGAGAGGGAGAGAACTTTCCCCCCTGTCTACTCTTTCTGAGCCATGCATAACTTTATAAACTTCTATTTTGTCACCTCTTACACTTGCCTTTTCTCTCTAAACTAAGAAGTCCCAGTCAGTGGCCGTTGCTCCGGCACCGGGGGCGGGGCTGGCACCCGGTGGGGCGCGACATGCGTTCAGAGGGTGGGGCACGCCTCCCAGAGGGGCGTGACACACGTTCCGGGGGCGGGGCATGCGTTTTGGGGGCGGGACGGGCGCCCGCGATGGGCCCCTTGGAGCCCGCCGCTCGGGGCAGCCCACCCCCACCGCCCCTATCTTCCTACGCCCCTGGTCCCAGTTGCTGAGAATTACTTCTGAAGTTACCCATTCAGCATGGTGGTTGTTGGCACCCTCCTGTGTGGAGGAGTGCGCATTTGGGGGTGAAGTCAAATATTATAGAGGCAAAGAGGATATTTTTATATGGAAGTCATTCTACTTCCCTCCCTTCAAATGGTAACTCTTTTCTTCAAGAAAATCAATGTTTTTTTCCTTCCTTCCCTTGCTCTGTGTGTCATATATATATATATCTATATCTATTCCTACCAGTCACTTTTCCCTCAGCAGAGGGACTGGATTGCTCTCTCTAATTAGTTTCTGCTTTGTTCCAAGATATACACCTCACTGACCTTGCTCACCCTCGGGAAACATTTCGTTCTAGCTAACCAGGTGTGTATGAAACTCGGCCTTCTCAATCCATAACTCTGATGTATCAAAATAGCCCAGTGCTTGTTTAATACAGCACCTCGGTGATCACAGAGCCAGCAAGTCCTATTCTCAAAGGGTCACCATTTTGTAGTGCCTGCCTTACAGATGAATGCCTCAGTTCTGCCAGCTGCAGTGTTGCTGGTGACTTCCCCCCAAGACTGCTGTAATTGCTCTTTTAGCTGTTTTAATTGTTATACTTTTTAATAGGCTTGTTTTATTGTATATTTTAATCCTGGGTGCTTTTAATGTTGGAATGATGGGATTGTATCAGTGTGTCTTTTGATTACACATGGATATTTTAGAACTGATTTGATATTTGTAAACAGCTTAGAAGCCATTTTAGCATGCAAGCAGTGTATAAAATGTTGGAATATTCCAGAAGAAACTTGAAAATGGTCCTGAAGAAGTTGCTAGGCAATGGAAAATTTCCCCAGCTGCAGGTGCCTTTATTAGGGCATGTGATCAACTAAGTCTGGGTCAGTGTAAATGAGCATGGGAATGAGTCAGCATTAGGTATCTGGCTAATAAAAATAATAATTTATTATTTACACCCCGCCCATCTGGCTGGGCTTCCCCAGCCACTCTGGACGGCTTCCAGAAGGATATTAAAATACAATAATCTATTAAACATTAATAGAGTTCTGTCAAGAGAACAAGCTGGTCATCACAAACACTCTCTTCCAGCAACACAAGAGACGACTCTACACATGGATATCACCAAATGGGCAGCATCGAAATCAGATTGATTATATTCTCTGCAGCCAAAGATGGAGAAGCTCTATACAGTCAGCAAAAACAAGACCTGGAGCTGACTGTAACTCAGATCATCAGCTTCTTATAGCAAAATTCCAGCTTAAACTGAAGAAAGTAGGAAAAAGCACTGGGCCAGTAAGATACAATCTGAATCAAATCCCTTATGAATACACAGTGGAAGTGAGGAACAGGTTTAAGGATTTAGATTTGGTGGACAGAGTGCCTGAAGAACTATGGATGGAGGCTCGTAACATTATACAGGAGGCAGCAACGAAAACCATCCCAAGGAAAAGGAAATGCAAGAAAGCAAAATGGCTATCCAACGAGGCCTTACAAATAGCGGAGGAGAGGAGGCAAGCAAAATGCAAGGGAGATAGGGAAAGATACAGGAAACTGAATGCAGATTTCCAAAAAACAGCAAGGAGAGACAAGAGGGTCTTCTTAAATGAGCAATGCAAAGAAATAGAGGAAAACAATAGAATGGGGAAAACCAGAGATCTGTTCAAGAAAATTGGAGATATGAAAGGAACATTTCGTACAAAGATTACCATAATCAAGGACAAAAGTGGTAAGGACCTAACAGAAGCAGAAGACATCAAGAAGAGGTGGCAGGAATACACAGAGGAATTATACCAGAAAGATATGGAGGTCTCGTACACCCCAGGTAGTGTGGTTGCTGACCTTGAGCCAGACATCTTGGAGAGTGAAGTCAAATGGGCCTTAGAAAGCACTGCTAATAACAAGGCCAGTGGAAGTGATGATATTCCAGCTGAACTATTTAAAATTTTAAAAGATGATGCTGTTAAGGTGCTACACCCAATATGCCAGCAAGTTTGGAAAACTCAGCAATGGCCAGAGGATTGGAGAAGATCAGTCTACATCCCAATTCCAAAGAAGGGCAGTGCCAAAGAATGCTCCAACTACCGCACAATTGCGCTCATTTCACACGCTAGCAAGGTTATGCTTAAAATTCTACAAGGCAGGCTTAGGCAGTATGTGGACCGAGAACTCCCAGAAGTGCAAGCTGGATTTCGAAAGGGCAGAGGAACCAGAGACCAAATAGCAAACATGCGCTGGATTATGGAGAAAGCTAGAGAGTTCCAGAAAAACGTCTACTTCTGCTTCATTGACTATGCAAAAGCCTTCGACTGTGTCGACCACAGCAAACTATGGCAAGTTCTTAAAGAAATGGGAGTGCCTGATCACCTCATCTGTCTCCTGAGAAATCTCTATGTGGGACAAGAAGCTACAGTTAGAACTGGATATGGAACAACTGATTGGTTCAAAATTGGGAAAGGAGTACGACAAGGTTGTATATTGTCTCCCTGCTTATTTAACTTATATGCAGAATTCATCATGCGAAAGGCTGGACTAGATGAATCCCAAGCCGGAATTAAGATTGCCGGAAGAAATATCAACAACCTCAGATATGCAGATGACACAACCTTGATGGCAGAAAGCGAGGAGGAATTAAAGAACCTTTTAATGAGGGTGAAAGAGGAGAGCGCAAAATATGGTCTGAAGCTCAACATCAAAAAAACCAAGATCATGGCCACTGGTCCCATCACCTCCTGGCAAATAGAAGGGGAAGAAATGGAGGCAGTGAGAGATTTTACTTTCTTGGGCTCCTTGATCACTGCAGATGGTGACAGCAGTCACGAAATTAAAAGACGCCTGCTTCTTGGGAGAAAAGCAATGACAAACCTAGACAGCATCTTAAAAAGCAGAGACATCACTTTGCCGACAAAGGTCCGTATAGTTAAAGCTATGGTTTTCCCAGTAGCGATGTATGGAAGTGAGAGCTGGACCATAAAGAAGGCTGATCGTCGAAGAATTGATGCTTTTGAATTATGGTGCTGGAGGAGACTCTTGAGAGTCCCATGGACTGCTAGAAGATCAAACCTATCCATTCTTAAGGAAATCAGCCCTGAGTGCTCCCTGGAAGGACAGATCGTGAAGCTGAGGCTCCAATACTTTGGCCACCTCATGAGAAGAGAAGAATCCTTGGAAAAGACCCTGATGTTGGGAAAGATGGAGGGCACTAGGAGAAGGGGACGACAGAGGACGAGATGGTTGGACAGTGTTCTCGAAGCTACGAACATGAGTTTGACCAAACTGCGGGAGGCAGTGCAAGACAGGAGTGCCTGGCGTGCTATGGTCCATGGGGTCACGAAGAGTCGGACACGACTAAACGACTAAACAACAACATTAAACATTAAAAGCGAATTGTTGTTAGGGTTGTTCCCCATTTCACGTGACAGCTGGAATCAACACAACCCATTGCCTAGCTCACTTATTTTTTGTTTTAGATATCAAATAGCTTGCTCTGCATTTCCGATGCCGGATTCTTAATCTGTGTTCACATGACGTTGCCCAAAATGCATATTTATTCTGTGCCTTGATGGTGCTGTTCCACAGGTTGTTTCTCAAACCGACTTCACACCAACTGAAGTCCTTCAGCCTTTCCCGGGTTGCCGTGTTTGGAAGAGGAAAAAAGAGGACACCTTTGCCGACTTTTAACTATGGATCACTATGATGACTCTCATTTTATATACCCATGGAAAAGAGGATGCGTGCGTGAAAAGAGGACATAGCCAAAGTTTGAAGACACCCGCATCCAATCAACACCACCTGGGGTGCTCACAAACAGAAAAGAATATAGTTACAGGTAGGTAGCCGTGCTGGTCTGCTATAGTCGAAACAAATTCTTTCCAGTAGCACCTTAGAGACCAACTAAGTTTGTCATTGGTATGAGCTTTTGTGTGCATGCACACTTCTTCAGATACCAAATCCCCCCACATGATTCAGTTCTGTGGGGACTTGGAAGCATACTTGGTACATACTTGGTACACTCTGACCATTAAAACAGGGCCTTGTCCTGGGATTTTTTCACTGGAATTTATTTTTATTTGCCTCACTATCATACTGGAATTTATTCCTAATTGAATTCATCATTACATAAATAAAACCTTTTGAAGACTTACTTGAAATTCATCTTCCTCCTGGCCCGAGTTCTTGCAATTTACTGCTTATTTCTGGACTTCACCAAGAACTCCAATTTCTACAGTAATTCTTCATGAAAAAGGGAGCATTGAGCAAGATCAGGTCAGGATAGAGCGCCTTAGCTTTCCTCCTTTGCCCAAAATATACCATAACTGGTTCCTGGGAATCATTCCCCAGCTCTAGGCTGCCATCTGCAGGACATACCTACTTTACAAGGGAATTATTCAGTTTACTGTGTCGAGTCTGGCTGCATCTCAAAGGAAATCTCTTTCAGGGCTTTTGAAAAGAACATAAGAAGAGCCTGCTGGATGAGGCCAACGGCCCATCTAGTCCTGTATCCTGTTCTCACAGTGGCCAACTGGATTCCTGTGGGAAACCAGTAAACAGGATTTGAGCATCATCATCATCATCATCATCATCATTTATTACTTATACCCCACCCATCTTCCCAGGCCTCCCCAGCCACTCTGGGCAGCTCCCAACATAATATTAAAAATGTGTGTACCTGAAGGGAATGTGCATGCACACAAAAGCTCATACCAGTGCCAAACTTAGTTGGTTTCTAAGGTGCTGCTGAAAGGATTTATTATTTATTATTATTATTAAAAACATAATAAAACATCAAACATGAAAAACTTCCCAAAACAGGGCTGCCTTCAGATGTTTTCTAAAAGTCAGGTAGTTGTTTCTTTCCTTGACATCTGGTGGGAGGGCGTTCCACAGGGCGGGCGCCACTACCGAGAAGGCCCTCTGCCTGGTTCCCTGTAGCTTTGCTTCTCACATTGAGGGAATTGCCAGAAGGCCCTCAGAGCTGGACCTCAGTGTGGTGGTGGAGAATGATGGGTGTGTGTGTGGTGGAGATGCTCCTTCAGGTCCTTAATCTGTGTTCACATGACGTTACCCAAAATAAGGGAGATGTAGAGGGGTGGGACTTTACTTGGAGCAACACCATTATTAGAAAGGCTGCATTCCTTCGTCATTCTCTGTAAATTAGGCCTATTGGATAAATTGCTTGGTAAGAACTATTATCGTTTCTCTGAGGGATATAATTCCGTGAGCCTGACAATAGGAGGCACTGCTCGTCTCCTCCCACCCCCTGCTCTAGATGTTGATCTTTATTTTCCCCCTTTTCTTCCTGTGGGTGGGGGTGGGGGGTTGATACACCATTTTTTGATTTGCCTCAGGTGCCAAAATGTCTTGGGCTGCCCCTGAGCAAGCGAGTCCTTGCCTTCAGGCTTACAATCTAAGAAAAACATGGCACACCTGGGAAAGAGGACAGGGAGGGAAGTGTGGGGAGGGAATCAAACTCGGGCCTCAATTCTTAAACTGTTGTTCTGACAATGACCAGCCTCCATAGTTCAGAGGTAGGAGGTGCCAGATGGAGCTGGCTTTGGGCAAAGTGGATATGCTTACATTGCTTTTTTTAGGCATATGCCAGCGTTGGCAAAGTGTGCAAACACCTTTCCCCCTTCCCTCTCTTCCCTCTGCATAGCTCAGTCTGTTAGAGCGTGGTGCTGATAATGCCAAGGTTGCAGGTTCGATTCCCGTACGGGACAGCTGTGTATTCCCGCATTGCAGGGGGTTGGACTAGATGACCCTCAAGGTCCTTTCCGACTCTTCTACAATTCTGTGATACCTAATTAGCACCTGCCACATAAAGCTATGGCCTGGGCTTGGTCTGTGCACTTGTAATGAGCGTATTTGGATGGATTAGTTTAAACCGCTTTAGTGACATCTTATCCCACTGAGATCATCAGGGGGTTTGGGCTGGGTGTCCATCAATATGTGGATGATACCCAGCTCTACCTCTCTCTTAAATTGGAACCAGGGAAGGCAGTGAAGGTCCTGTGTGAGTGCCT
Organism: Zootoca vivipara; assembly: GCF_963506605.1. Taxonomy (NCBI): domain Eukaryota; kingdom Metazoa; phylum Chordata; class Lepidosauria; order Squamata; family Lacertidae; genus Zootoca; species Zootoca vivipara. The sequence goes on from NC_083278.1 coordinate 88,130,273, forward strand.
GGAGGCTGTTGGAGGATGGATGGCAGCTAATGGATTGAGGTCGAATCCTGACAAGACAGAAGTTCTTGGTGGATAGGGGGCAGGCGGGGGGGTGAGACTCCCTGGTCCTGAATGGGGTAACTGTGCCCCTGAAGGACCAGGTGTGCAGCCTGGGAGTCATTTTAGACTCACAGCTGTCCATGGAGGTACTGGTCAGTTCTGTATCCAGGGCAGCTGTCTATCAGTTCCATCTGGTATGCAGGCTGAGACCCTACCTGCCTGCAGACTGTCTCACCAGAGTGGTGCATGCTCTAGTTATCTACCGCTTGGACTACTGCAATGCGCTCTACGTGGGGCTACCTTTAAAGGTGACCCGGAAACTACAACTAATTCAGAATGCGGCAGCTGGACTGGTGACTGGGGGCGGCCGCCGAGACCACATAACACCGGTCCTGAAAGACCTACATTGGCTCCCAGTATGTTTCCGAGCACAATTCAAAGTGTTGGTGCTGACCTTTAAAGCCCTAAATGGCTTTGGCCCAGTATACCTGAAGGAGCGTCTCCACCCCAATCGTTCTGTCCGGACACTGAGGTCCAGTGCCAAGAGCCTTCTGGCGGGTCCCTCACTGTGAGAAGCAAAGCTACAAGGAACCAGGCAGAGGGCCTTCTCGGTAGTGGTGCCCGCCCTGTGGAACGCCCTCCCATCAGATGTCAAAGAGATAAACAACTACCTGACATTTAGAAAACATCTGAAGGCAGCCCTGTTTAGGGAAGTTTTTCATAGAATCATAGAGTTGGAAGAGACCACAAGGGCCATCCAGTCCAACCCCCAGCCAAGCAGGAAACACCATCAAAGCATTCTTGACATATGCCTCTGCTTAAAGACCTCCAAAGAAGGAGACTCCACCACACTCCTTGGTAGCAAATTCCACTGCCGAACAGCTCTTACTGTCAGGAAGTTCTTCCTAATGTTTCGGTGGAATTTTTAATGTGTGACATTTTAATGTATTTTAATATTTGTTGGAAGCTGTCCAGAGTGGCTGGGGAAACCCAGCCGGATGGGCAGGGTACAAATAATAAATTATTATTATTATTATTATTATTATTTTTATTATTATTATTATTTGCTAAGCTGTAAGGAGATTCCCACCAACATTTCACAGATGGGGTATTGGGTTACGCTAAGAAGAAGCTCGCCATGAACCGTGGGTAAAACAATTGACTAGAGTTCAAAGTGGGCTTGAGGGATGCCTCAAAGAGAATGCTGGGAATGTTCACTTCAAAACACAACTAGAAAGCATAGGGTGGGTATATCTTTACTTGAGTTTTGCCTTACTTCACTCCCCCCCCCTTCCCTTGTCACAAGCTCCTATTGTCTTCCCTTTGACAGAGCTGGCAAACCTGTGGTTTTAATACTGTGATGGGAACTTTATCCCTCCCAGGTCTTGAAATCCCAAACAATAGAGAGGCTAGGAAATGCTTCCACAGTTTGAATTTGGTGTCGGTTCTGTCCATTGTGGAGCCACTACAAGGATCTCTGGAAGCGCAACACTCCCTGGGGTAAGCTCCATCGTGCTTCACTAGGTTGTAGCTGGGCATCCTTTGCCCGTGTGACCATGTCACTGTAAAAGGGCACGTGCCGTAGCACCAACATAAGGAGGCCTACTATGAAAACAGAGCCTTGGAGACACCTGCAAACTGCAAGATTAATGGGAAACCTGGTCCCAGAACTGATGGGTTAATAGGGCACTCAGCATAGTTTTAGTTTTCACTTTTTTTTAGGTAGGAGCAGCTGACAGGGTGGGGTGAGGCAGCAGGGCAGCTCCACAGTGCCAGACCACTGCTCAATCCAATCCTGGCGTTCCAAAAATAGCAAAGGCTTCTTTTTGACTGGAAAATCACCAAGCAACAACTGTGGTTGGCAGAAAATCCACTAGATGTCACTGTCGCACCACACAAGCACAGGGTAACTCAGAGAGAGAGAGAGAGAGAAGAGAGATGTTTGCCTCACTTCCCCATTTGTGTGTTTTTATTTTATTTTGTGTAGAGAGGTAGCAAAGCAAAGAGAGAGTGGTGAGGTGCCCCTTTGGCAAGGTCAGAAAATACACATGCAAATATAAGATGCATGAACTCTCGCAAAGGTCCACAGAGCTTTGCAAAACAGGGGTACAATGATAATTGCTGCTGACTGTTTGGAAGTACAAAACCCTGTTTTGCACAGTGTGAAGCCATGAAGACAGGGAGAGGAAAATGGGATTTTGCCGGTGTCCTGGCCTCTGTATGCTGAATGATTCTGTGCATGAAGCCTACAAGCTGCGCAGCTCTGTATGTGCGGTCTTGGATCTTGTAAAAACTGGCATCCCTGACCATGTGAAGAGAGAAAATAAAAAATTTCCTTCAGTAGCACCTTAAAGACCAACTAAGTTTTTATTTTGGTATGTGCTTTCGTGTGTATGCACACTTCATCAGAGCTTATGCTAAACTGTTCTTAACTAGAGGCGTGCTTTCACTAATGGGGCCTCTTGCTGCCGCTGTGCCGCCAGCACACAATTTCCATTCTCATCCTGGGGCAAAGTTCTCAACTCGAGGTAACTCTTCCAGGTTAGCTGAGTTTGTAACCTGAGGCGTTCGTAACCTGAGGCGTTTGTAACCTGAGGCGTTCATAACCTGAGGCGTTTGAAACTCGAGGTACCACTGTACTGTTTGTACATGCGCAGCATCTGTGTATAAAGTGGTAGTCAATGAATGCAGTTGTGGATTGGGATATTAGGTGCAATACTGTTCACCTTCCAGACATTCATTGAACGGGATTTCAGACCACATGTAAAAGGCAAACAGCACATGAAATCTGCAGTGTTATGGCTGCTTCTCTACACCAGGGGTAAGCAACCTTTTTCAGCCGTGGGCTGGTCCACCATCCCTCAGACCATGTGGTGGGCCGGACTATATTTTGGAGAAAAAAATGAACGAATTCCTATGCCCCACAAATAACCCAGAGATGCATTTTAAATAAAAGCACACATTCTTACTCATGTAAAAACACACTGATTCCTGGACCGTCGGCGGACCGGATTGAGAAGGCGACTGGGCCGCATCCGGCCCACGGGCCTGAGGTTGCCTACCCCTGCTCTACACCCATTCCAGCAAGACGCTCCCATGAAAATATATCCTTACTCTGTTGCTGTAGACAGCCAGTGCGGTGTAGTGGTTAGAGTGTTGGACTTAGGAGCAGGGAGACCAGCGTTTAAATCCCTGCTCCACCATGAAACTCACTGGGTGACCTTGGGCCAATCACTGCCTCTCAGCCTAGCCTACCTCATAGGGTTGTTCTGAGGATAAAATGGAGCGGAAGAGAGCCATGCATGCCACATTAAGCTCCATGGAGGAAAGGTATATAAATGTAATAAGCAGGCTGTGTTTCTGGACATATATGGATGCACTAGGGGCTGCCGTCCCTGTTCACCAACCTTGCCTACTCACCAACCACCTTCCCTCACACCTGGCCAATCCCTCCTCCCTTTATCCCACTCACCTAGCCTCTCATAGCTCACCCAAACCTCCCCTCCCCAATCCATTCCCCTCCCCCCCAGTTCACCCCAACCCCCTTTAAAGGGGGGGGACTTCAGAGAGTGCTTGCTCACTCACCTGTTGTTCTGTTGAAATACTGCAGTTGGCAGGGCCACCTATTGGAAGGCACACAAACTGCAGTGTGACAACAGCCTTACATTTTTATGTGTATAGGAAGACGTGCTGCTTATATAAATGAAAGCATTAAACTTCTATCCATTGTTTTTTAAAACACACACACAATCATTGTTATGTTCTACACTCCCATCTTAGCAGCTTTCATTATTGACCTGGGTTTTCCTCCCCAAGCTACTGAAGACCTTTGACTTTGCTTGGGGATGGTTGATCAACAAAGCTGTCACAATGATGGATTCCCCCTGAATTATTGCTTAATTAGCTTAGCTGGAGGTATAAATCAAGTGCACTGCCAATTGTCTTATTCTGCACACAGGCAGCCATGCTCAGCCTGGCTCTAATGAATTATTAGCTCCTGCCACTGAGAAATTGCAATATGCAATACCAGGTCTGTAATGGGAAAAGAAATCCAGATTCACATGTAGGGGCCAGAACCTGGAGTAGCTTTACCACAGATATTAAGCGCTATGCATGTGAGTAGTGCCACTGACCTCAACTGGAATATACGCCCCCTAACTATGTTACTTTCTAGCTAGCACACCACAGAAATACAGAAATGAGAAAGGGCAAAAAAGCACTGTTTCAACGACTGCCTCCTACAACATCTTCATTCTATTGAATTGCAGCTCGGACAGCCCAATTTATAATTGGGTCACAGGGAATGGCTCAAGTAGATAAGAACTTGGTGATGTGGTTCTGAGCCTCTGAAACTTTAGGGAGCAGTGGAATTTGTGCGAAGGTTTTTCCCGTGTGTGTGAACTCTTAACTTTGGCAGAAAGTGGTGGTGATTTATTTATTTTTCTACACCATTTGGGCACAAAGAAACAAAACAAGTTTCCCTGAAAACTTCCAAAGAATTTGCACACCCTTGGAAAACTAAGAGGGAGCCCCTTCCCACCTGCACATCCTCTGCCTGTAATGTGGTGTTGAAACAGAGGCGATTTTAGGGTGGCATGACCAGTGCGGTTGCGCTGCCGCCATGCTGTAGGGGACACCAAAACTATGCTGTAGAATGGAGTGTGAGAAGAGGGACACACATCACACAGAGCCCAAAGTCTGTCACTGGTTAAATTTGGGTAGGGGGTTTCATCTTCATACTGTGATGCTGCTGTTGCAATGTCCCAAGTCTCGCAGGGTGGGAGAGAGGTATCTTCTGGGAGCACCCCTTCCTTCTCACCACAAGGAGGAAGGAGCAGCTTGTGGTGCTCAGAATCTGATTCTGAGCTCTGTTGCCACTTGAGCTTACCTTATAATCATTTCCAGGTACCATTTGAGGACCCTCAATTTCTGCACTTTGGTGCTGTCGCTATTAGAGGCATGCCCACTCTGCTGGGATAAGAACATAAGTCTGTTGGATCAGGCCAAAAGGCCCATCTAGCCTGGCACCCTGTGTGGTGTAGTGGTTAAGAGCGGTAGACTCATAATCTGGTGAACCGGGTTCACGTTTCCGCTCCTCCACATGCAGCTGCTGGGTGACCTTGGGCTAGTCACACTTCTCTGAAGTCTCTCAGCCCCACTCACCTCACAGAGTGTTTGTTGTGGGAGAGGAAGGGAAAGGAGAATGTTAGCCGCTTTGAGACTCCGTTGGGTAGTGATAAAGCAGGATATCAAATCCAAACCCCTCCTCCTCCTCCTCCTCCTCCACCTCCTCCTCCTCCTCCTTCTCCTCACGGTGGCCACCCACTGTGTATGGGAAGCCCACAAGCAGCACTTAAGTGCAATAGCACTTGCCCCACCAGCAATTCCCTGGAACTGGATAGGGTTTAAGGCGCGAGAGTGCCTTGACCTAACCGGGTTGGAGACAGAGGAATGTACCACATCGTCATGCATGTTTTCAGTCTCTACTTTGTGACCCATAACAGCCCACCTGTTTCCTTCTGCAGCAAAAGATCGAGCAGAGGGATGTGCAGCCAAAGCCCCCAAACCATAGACTGAGTTGTTAAATGTTGGAACCAGGTGAATCTCCATGAATGTCTATGCATTGCTGCTTTAATGGAATTTTAATGAAATGCTATAGACTTTTCTGTTTATTTGCTTTCAAAGTAAGCTCGCCATGGATTATTGAGTGCAAATTACACAGGCAGCCTGTGGAACTGCATTCTGCACCGATTAGCTGGATGCAGCAGGTTATGAAGTATTTAAAAAAAATAAACTACCTCTTACTATATGCAAGCACACACAACTACACACACACACATCTTTAAATGAAAGGGTTCCCGGAGCAGTTTACAGATCAATATAAAAAGGAGAGAGAACCCTTGTCCCCAGGCTTACAATCTTAAAGACATGACACACAAGCAACAAGGGAATGGGGAAGGCAGAGAAGAGGAAAACAAGAAAATTGACTCTTGAAGCTATGCAGTAGGAGCATAACTCCTACTGGGATGAAAATGGCTTCAGGGTGTGGGCACATCCCAAAGAGACCTGATTGGCTTTGCCAGAGTACCCACAATGCCCAGAGCTTGAAGCCACCCTGCCCCGTCCCAGTAAAGAGCAGGAAAACTACCAGAGATGGAAGGAAGGAGAAGTGCCAACAAGAGAAGAATGGCAGACAAAACTGATGGCAGTATGCAGAGATGGCGAAACTGACGGGGAAGATCAGAAATGAGGAAGATCAAGTATTTTCAAAAGATTGGAGTATATTCCTAATTTATTGAAAAGACCACTGTAAACAGTTAAAATCACTGGCAGGGATGTAATGACACTTGTAATGTGGAATTAATTATGGTAACTATGGATATATAACAGATGGATTATGGTAAAAGATGCAGAAAAATGTATTTTAAATATGGAACCCATGGAGGGAGGTCCGAAGGTTCGAAGGAACCTTTTATTTTATTTTGATGTTTGAAATGGTTAAAGTTAAAATGTATAAAACTATGTAAAACCAATAAAAAAGAGCAGGAAAATTACATCCCTCATCAGTTGATTGATTCCAGCAGTTCAACCGCTGCACTACATTTGGATGTGCTCCATAGTTTCAACAGTGCTACTCCCTCCTCCGCCCCGCCATTGTAGAGAGGCTGCTGTGACGACACGGCCACTGCACTTGTCATTCTTCATTGGTCATTCTTCACACCTCTTCAGCTTGAATAAAAAAGGAACAATATATAAACACCAGAAGTGTACACAAGAGTCCCTCCTGATTTTCATTCTTAATGAAAGGATTGGGCTGCATTATGGAGAGGGTTCATTAATGTTGGGTAGCACAATCCCAGGCATGCTTGTTTGGAAATATATGTATTCCATTTCATTCAGTAGGGTTTATTCCTGGGTAAGTGCACACAGGATGGCAACTTGAATCAAGTAGCACTGCTGCATAGGGATCTCGGAGGAATCCCTTGGGAATGGCCTATCCAGCAGATTTCCTTCCATCCGCCCATTTGACTCCCATCATAGACTAGAATCTTGCTATGAATCCTCTTCACCTCAGTTGTCTGCAACAACGGCAACTTACTTACATGTGCATATTCTACACAACTCGCCCTCACTCCAAGTGTACTGGCACTGTGTCCAGGGAGGGGAAATGGTGGCAACACCCTTGGCCTCTGATCTGGGGCTTCCATCAAAGCGGTAAGAACATAACACAGGGGTCGGCAACCTGCGGCCCATGGGGGTCCTTTAACTGGCCCATGGACCCCCGCCGCCCGCTCAGTCGGCTCCCGTGCGGTGCGCTAAACTGGCATGGTGCAGAGTGGGGACCGCCTTCTGTGATGCTGGCCAGCTTCCCATTGGCTGCAGGAAGCCTCTTCCACGCCGGAAGGAGCGCCAGAAATAGCATTTGCACATGTGTGTGCGTGCATGCGCGCACTTCAGCCCATTGTGGCGTCTGCCAGACCATAAACTGGCCCAAGCCACAAAAAACTTTGCCGACTGCTGACAGGAGGTTGTGGTGGAGGATGTGATGAAGGTGGCGATTTATACTTTCAGCAACTTGTAGCATGCATTTCAAACAGCCAACCAAAGGAAATGAGCCTGCACTTTCCATGCTAGCACTTCTTATTTAACAGCTTGAATTCTGCAAAAAAAAAAAAATCCCCAATACACTGTTTGACATTAAACCTTTGAGAAAGAGTTGTTGGAAGGGAAACTTAAAAAAAGAAGCTCTAGCAGCATTTGCTTAAATACTTACCAGCATTTATAGAGCCTTGTCACTTGCTTAGCAGTACATTATCATCGTCATCCACTAGGAGAAAGGGAAGGAAAAAGAGAGAGGGGGGAATCAATGCATTTATAAATTCACTGTAAAATGTAGCAAGAAAAATAGGGCTGCATAAAATGTCAACATATTTTTATTCAAAAGCAGAAATTGATTTTTCAAAAGTGGTGGTGGAAACTGTTCCCCTCAATCCTGTTATTTGTGAGACCATTTCCCTCTTCAGTCTTACTTTTCTGCCATTATCTGATTTTCCCCCCTCATAACTGCTGATAATAATTCTAGACTGCAATAATTCTAGACGACTCACATCTCGCACCAACAGTGCTTCAAGCTCTGTTGATTAAAGGCAATATTGTATTTCCCTCTGTTAAGAGACACTAATTGGTGCTCAAGCAGGTCTATCAAGAACAGGCATTAAGAAATTATAGGTAGCGATACCAAATGGAGACCACTGGCTAGTATTATGCAGCTGGGGGGGGGTGTCCTCTTTTTTGGACAAGGTTCCTGAAATGTCAATGGTGATGGCAACAGACAATGAGCTGTCACATGTTGCATTTTAACTTTGTGGACAAATTCACATGTATTGTCAAATATCACAGAGCAGGGATGGGGAACCTGTGGATCTCTAGGGTTTCCTCTTCTCCCCTCCCCCTCTTCCACCACGTACACCTCACAAATCATCTGCAGGATCAGGAGAACCCCCAGAATGGGGGTGGGGGAGGAGGGAGAGTGTACTGGTGAAACCATCTTCTTAGTGCTACATTACATTCCACCAATGGTGTGGCTATGACCTTACTCTTGTTTAAGTCCTGTTGAAACGCATCCATTCTCAACGTTTCAGTCCTATGAGTATTGCTATTATATGGCCATGAAACTCAGACTCTAACAGTCGCTCTGGATGCTCATTTTGTTGCATTTAAAAATTCAATAAAAATTAATTTTTTTTTAATGGCTAGTGTTTGCATTGCGGTATTTTGTGATTGAAGGGAACCAAAGTGCTTATTAACACCCTTGAGGTTAATTGCAGGAAATAAATCTCTGCCGAGGTTAAGAGGGCATTTATGGGCAACGTGGAACTCTGCACGTATACAGCACGTACCAAAAGTTACATGTGAATCAGGCAGTTGCACACAGGAATCCGTTTTCCCAAGTAACAGCCCAACTGTAGTTCAGTAAATGGTGCATTTCTTAAGTAATGAAAGTAGATTGAATCAGGTGGTATAGAGACTGCTGAGCCAGCGCCCAACGTTAGTTCAATGGCCTGTGATTTTCCGGAGGCCGTCATTGAAACCTTAATGATGCACATTTTGCCCTCCTTGCTATGCTTGAGATGGTTTTCCTCCACACTCAAAATAGTCACGTCTAGCACTGAAATCACATGTGCTTGTGGACTGGACTGGCTGCTACAGGGGAGACTAGAAGTTGCCTATACCAGGTCAGTGAGCCTAAATATATATTACAGTAATGGCAATGCGATTAGCAATTGCATTGTGAGTTTTTGATACACAAAATAAATAAAAGGCATAGGTGCTGAGGAGGAGAGCTTAAACGTAAAACAAACAAATGAACGAAATGAAGTTAACAGACTTAAATAAACTTAATAATCAGTCTATGCATACACAAAAACTAATATCTGTGCTGCCCATAAATGTGTTAATACCATTTCATTATATAAAAATGGAGTTGAACCTTAAAGTAAAAAAGATGGGAAGAAACAAAAATCCAGAATATAAAAACTCTGTAACGCAATAACTAAAACAGAAAAGGCTATTAAAAAAAATATTTCCACGACATATAAAGAACCATGGAATAATCTGGATCCAAATAAACAGTGCGTGATTTATGATTCTTCAATGCTATTCTTTAGACAGTTAAAATGTCAGTAGAGGGTGTTCTAAATGGATTAATACATCTATTTAAGTCTGTTAGACATGACTTTTTCAGTTTTATTTTGCTGTTTAATGAGCCAGGTCTTCTTTTTGATTGTTAAGGTGAGCTTTAAGCCTCCCCTCCCCAGCTGTGAGAGCAGGGCAGTGCTGAGGTTGGAGTTGTGTGGATGATATCCTGGCAGAGCCAATCCAATGCTCCTGTTGTTGCTTCCACACAACCTCAACTCGCTTCCACCCTGACCCATTCTAGCCCCACCCAGGAAAGTCACAGTGGCTGGTGTTGGAAGGGAAGCTCTGCCCCACCACTCTGGCCACCGCTAGCCAAAGGTTCGGGGGCTTTTGTTTGTTTATTGACAGTGAATTGCATTGATGTGTCTTTGTAGAACATCTTGGGTGGCCAGATCTGGTGATTTATTTAAAATTTATTTTAAATCTTTCTTCTTCTTCTTCTTCTTCTTCTTCTTCTTCTTCTTCTTCTTCTTCTTCTTCTTCTTCTTCTTCTTCTCCTTCTCCTTCTCCTTCTCCTTCTCCTTCTCCTTCTCCTTCTCCTTCTCCTTCTATTATTTTATTATTTGTACCCCACCCATCTTGCTGGGTTTCCCCAGCCACTCTGGGCAGCTTCCAATAGAGATTAAAAATACATTAAATCTACATTAAAAATACATTAAATACATTAAATACATTAAATTAAAAATACATTAAATACATTAAAAGACGCCTGCTTCTTGGGAGAAAAGCAATGACAAACCTAGACAGCATCTTAAAAAGCAGAGACAACACCTTGCCGACAAAGGTCCGTATAGTTAAAGCTATGGTTTTCCCAGTAGTGATGTATGGAAGTGAGAGCTGGACCATCAAGAAGGCTGATCGCCGAAGAATTGATGCTTTTGAATTATGGTGCTGGACATGGGCGTACCCAGGATCAAAACTAGGGGGGGGCAAGGGGAGGGGCCAAGGCACGGAAGGGGAGGGGCCACAAAGTGGGCGGGAACAGCGAACTCGCGCTCCGCCGGGCTGTGCCCCTCCCTAGAAGCAGGGCTGGTGGGCGGAGGCGGAGCCTAGCCCAGCGGAGCGCGAGTTCAGCGTTCCCGCCCGCCGCGCCGCGCTCTCTGGTTCCCCGCCGCGCTTGGCCTTGCCAGAGGGCGCGACGGGGAGCTGGAGGGAGGGCGCAGCGCGGCGGGCGGGAACGGCGAACTCGCGCTCCGCCGGGCTGTGCCCCTCCCTAGCAGCAGGGCTGGTGGGCGGAGGCGGAGCCCAGCCCAGCGGAGCGCGAGTTCGGCGTTCCCGCCCACCGCGCCGCGCTCCCTGGTTCCCCGCCGCGCTTGGCCTTGCCTGAGGGCGCGCCGGGGAGCTGGAGGGAGGGTGCGGCGCGGTGCGGCGGGAATGGCGAACTCGCGCTCCACCGGGCTGTGCTCCGCCTCTGCCCACCAGCTCTGCTTCTAGAGTAGGGCAGCTGCCCTAACTTGCCGCATGGTGGGTACGCCCTTGGTGCTGGAGGAGACTCTTGAGAGTCCCATGGACTGCTAGAAGATCAAACCTATCCATTCTTAAGGAAATCAGCCCTGAGTGCTCCCTGGAAGGACAGATCATGAAGCTGAGGCTCCAATACTTTGGCCACCTCATGAGAAGAGAAGAATCCTTGGAAAAGACCCTGATGTTGGGAAAGATGGAGGGCACTAGGAGAAGGGGACGACAGAGGATGAGATGGTTGGACAGTGTTCTCGAAGCTACGAACATGAGTTTGACCAAACTGCGGGAGGCAGTGCAAGACAGGAGTGCCTGGCGTGCTATGGTCCATGGGGTCACGAAGAGTCGGACACGACTAAACGACTAAACAACAACAACAACAAATCTCTCTCATTTGTTCCTTAAAGTATAAACGTACAGAGATATCCAGCAGTATCACTGGAGATATTTTGGAGTGAGAATTCCACTCTTGAACAACCTCATCAAAGCATCATGTTCTGCATTAGAAAAACCTCAATTCTGAAGTATTAAGTACCGGAGAGAGAATAAAAATCTGTTGCTAAGCCCCCTTTTGCCTTCATTTAATGGACTTACTGATATGAATAGTTCTTTCTAAATTGGCAAATCCTGAAATGTGAATCCATATCTCCAGACACAATGAAATATACATTCAAAATCTGCTATGAATGCCCATTCCAGTTTTGTGTTTCGTGCTCTTTCCCCCCCCCCCCTTTTAATAAACCTGTTTCAATCTCATTTGAGGGGGAAATGCATTGGGTTTCCAAGGATAAAAACAAGCTACTATGAACAATAATGGAAAAGAGGAAAATGGAATTAAGCACCACTTGCCTGATCTTCAGTGAAATAGATTCCTCTCCCATCTGCAGATAAATTGCGAAATGCCTCTAGAGGGCACAAAACAAAGCTTCAGTTTGCAAGAAAATAGAAGAGTTTGTAAAACTATAGAAAAAAAAGTGGTGGCTTCTAGCATATATAAAACCATAATAAAACATTAAACATTAATGCTTTCAGATGTCTTCTAAAGGTTGAATAATTACTTATCTACTCAGTTATGGGGCCACATAACTCCATACCCTCCAACATTTCTCCAATGAAAATAGGGACATCCTAAGGAAAAGCAGTAGGGACGCGGGTGGTGCTGTGGGTTAAACCACAGAGCCTAGGGCTTGCCAATCAGAAGGTCAGTGGCTTGAATCCCTGTGAGGGGGTGAGCTTCCCGTTGCTCGGTCCCAGCTCCTGCCAACCTAGCAGTTCGAAAGCACGTCAAAGTGCAAGTAGATAAATAGGTACCACTCCAGTGGGAAGGTAAACGGCGTTTCCGTGTGCTGCTCTGGTTCGCCAGAAGTGGCTTAGTCATGCTGGCCACATGACCTGGAAGCTGTACGCCGGCTCCCTCGGCCAATAAAGCAAGATGAGCGCCGCAACCCCAGAGTTGGTCATGACTGGACCTAATGGTCAGGGGTCCCTTTACCTTTAAGGAAAAGCAGGACATTCCGGGATCAAATCAGAAACTGGGGCGGCTTCTGTAAAACCAGGGCTGTCTCTGGAAAATAGGGACACTTGTGGAGAGTATCTTATTGTGGGACCTTTTTTTTTCAGCTGCACCATGTGGTCCATGTGCTTATTTTGTTAATCCAGCCCTGTCTCTCTCAGACATTCTTTCTCTCTTCCTTATTTAGGTGGGCCCGCTGTGCTGTGGAGGCTCCTGTCATGCGTGCCTCCACCACCTGTCTCTTCAGGTACTTGCTTTTTGTGGGGAGAGGGGGAGCGGCTGGCTGTAGGGCCCTGGACTTGGGCCCTGGACTCCGACCCTAATGGAGCCACAGGTGGGTTGAAGCACCACTGAAATGAACAGAAACCGCGTAAGAGGACAGCTGTTTCTCAGAGACATTGGCCAAGTTCATACATGATGCTAAATCATAGTTTAGTGGCAAATGAGTGTTGGCAAGCCATGAAAGCATAATGACAGAACTGCACATCTAATCCAGCATTCTGCTCCCGCAGTAGCAGCCAGAAACCTATGAGAAGCTTACAAGCAGGACCCGAAGCCTTGGGTTTGTGTTTTCCCCCTCCCCTTTTCTCCAGTTCATCCACGAGGAGGAGAATGGAAATATTCGCCTGCTTTTTTAAAAAGCAGAGTTTGCTGTTATGTCTAAACCAGGATGTGTCATTAGTTTAAATTATGGTTTATTGAAGAAAGCTAGGATCCGAAACCATGGCTTGATTTTGATTCGTTTCGATAAATCATTGTTTAAACTGATGTCTGAATGGGGCCACTGTGCCAAAGGAGATACTGTAGACAAATCTCTGTGTTGTACAAAGTACCCAGTATCTAAAACAAACAAACAAAAAAACCCACTGCTGTGTATGAATGCCACATGCTCTCTTTGCTAGTGTTTTGTATAAAGTAATGTCCACTTATGTGTGCTGCACAAATAAATTCTGCTTGCAACATCCTTTGTGAGAAAGGGGGTGGGGAGCGTAGAAAAGGGAGCAGCTGGCCTTGTTTGTGGTTAGTAACAGTGAGCTAGAAGACGATACGGAAGATGGACTCAAAAAGGGATATTCAGCCTTTGCAGTAATATAGTATGCATCCCTTTCCTGCCTCTAGCTAAACTGCAGGCTTAGGAGACCTAGTATTCTCAGAGTAAAACGGTACATTAATGTTATGGTCTTAACTGCGATTTAATCTCCACCTCCATTTTACAGCAAGTTATAAAGGGGAAGATGCTTTTGATTTAGGTGTTATTACTGTGGATTTCCAGGGAACATGAGTAATGGTCTAACGGGCCTCTTTATGTATTTAACTATCTGTCCTCAATTTGTATTATTGATGTGCTGCCCTTTATTTCCATTTATCAGTAATCATCTCTTGAGCAAATCCCACTGGCAGCGCTTTCAAGTGTTTGAAGAAATGCATAATACGTTTTTAAAAATAAAAAGATTATTGGTGGATTTCTCCCACCCCGCCCCCACCCCCTGCCCCCACAGGTTCTTATTCTTGGAATTGTGATTTCTCTTCCAATAACTTTTGAAGAAGTTATGTTTCATTCCTCCACCGACAATGCAAGATGCTTTTTATCAAATGTGTATCATTTAAGTGGGGATCGTATTAAATTTTAGCATCTATCTTGGAAATTTACTGTGTCCTGGCAGGGAAGGGGAAATCTCCCAGGGTGAGAGGCTGAAGGAAGAGACAAATGTTCCCAGGTGAGAGATGAGAGGGTGCATCTTTCTCTGTATAGGATAAAAGTTAGGCTATATCTGTGAGAGAGGACCCTGCATTCTTCTAGCGCTTCTCTTTTATACTGTTTATTGCTTAGATTCGGGGTTTTTTTAAATGCAATGTGAAAAGTACATGGTACTTCCTTTATTTGCAATTGTTGGCGTATGAAAGGTGCACATTTCAGATGTGCATCCAAGTGACAGCAATAAAGCATTTGTGCTGGGTCCCTTTGAACTGGATGTGCTATCAAATGATGTACATCCCATCAACATCCTTACACAAATGTCACACTTAACGTATTGGTTATGCATGTCTAGAGCTGGGTCAAAGCTAGAAAACAGATGTGTGAAGGTCACTCTCTGCATTGGATGTTTCCATCCTTGGATTTATTCCTACTTTAAAAACAAATAAAATAATAGAAATCGCTGATTTGAAGTCGGACATTCAGGTGCTTTGCCTATCTATTGCAGGCAGGCAAGCAAGCAAACCATGAGGCAGTTCCTCAAAACACACACACACACACATTCACACAAATAATAAGAGCTTATACTTCACAACATGTTTTAGGGGATGGGGTTGGACTGGATGGAGTTTTCCATTGCTTGAATTATGCGCTATTTTACAACAATATTTTGTCATTGCTCTATTTAAATCTACATTCTCTGATTCTCAGAACATTCAGCCAGTGAGTCACTTCTCCAACAATGGATGCCAAACTACTGCATCAAGGGAAAATCCTTAAAACGTACCAGCAACTAAGGAAATGTTTTTGCGAACATTCGTTGTGTGTAACTTACTTGCCATGGTCTCGAGACGAACCATGCAGCACACAAAATCAGGAAAGTTTACCCTCATCAAGGAGTCACCGTATCGCACGGTCATCAGCTGGAGGGTTGTGTCATCGATGAACAGGCCTGCAAACAGCAACAGGAGAAGGCAAAGGAAGAGATTATAATGTATTTTAAAAGGAAACGTTGTCCAGTAATGTTCAATAACTGCAGAGAATGGAGTGTTGTCGACTTCCTCAAACATTCCAATCAGGGCCGCTTCCTTTATATATACTGGTATATAAGAAAAAGGTTATATATATCAGGAAGAGCATTGTGTGGGTGAACAAGAGTCACAGCTTTACAGTACAATTGCAGGAATGGCTTCTTGGTCTCATTGATTTCCAGGTAACCAGGAATAGGATGCAGCCTTAGTTTGGCAACTCAGACACTAAACTCATGGCAAGGGGCAGTCAGGTGGGTCCCTGGCTGAAGGAACAGGACCTCAGGAGGGCTCACAATGGCAATGGGAATCCCTGGGGTGCTAAACTGCTGCTTAGTATTTTCTTTCAGGTCTATTTAGAAGGCAAAGGGGGAGAGAGAGAGAAATGAACGATATAATCCTGGGCCCGGAAACAAATGTTTGCAATTCATTTGACTTCGGCATATCAGGAATTAGATACAGGATTTATAGGGTTGAAGGAACTTCTTCAAAGGAACCTAGAATCTACAGACTTGTAAAGTGCAGGAAGAAGCAGCGCATCTTAAAGAGGGCTATGCTTTCCCCCCAATTCTGCTCTTGGGGCAAAAGAAGCTGACTTTGCCAT
Organism: Zootoca vivipara; assembly: GCF_963506605.1. NCBI lineage: Eukaryota > Metazoa > Chordata > Lepidosauria > Squamata > Lacertidae > Zootoca > Zootoca vivipara. Next base: position 88,146,310 of record NC_083278.1, read on the forward strand.
ATTTATATTCATACTACTTACAAAGACACACACGCCTCCCTTTCTTCTGTTCAGTCCCTGTACTGTTTGCTGTTTGCCTTCAAGGACTGCACAGCATGCAATTTTCCTCCCTGTGTTACACTTTATTGCCTTTATTATCACCATACCTTCCTCGCACCTTCCTTTATGCGGCACATTAGTGATAAATTCCAGATAGTGGCATTCAGAGCATCTGCCCCCACTCCACAATTGCACACCAGGAATCATAATAGTCTCTAGAGGCCACCTAACCCTCCATCTCCTCTCCTTTCTCCTTCTGAGCAATCTCACTTAAGTTTGCGGCTGTCATTTGATCACACTTTCTTTTTCACTCCCCACCCAGGGAAGGAAAAAAAAAGAATTAATATGTTAAGGGCATAATGCAGCTCAAACAGCTATCTGAAAATCCAAATGCTCATCACTTAGGCAGTGTTATTGGATAGTAGCTTCCTCTGTGCAGTGTGATGGATTGCATATATAAATCTACCCGCCAAAGGACTCTGCTGCAAAACATCAGGAACTGGGGAAGCGAAGGGTTAAGGTTGGAGGCTCGGTTGCAATTCCAGGATTGTTCAGCAGGTGTCACTGTGAACTCAATGGATTCGGACTTCATGAAAGAAACAATTTCCAACATTCTGTGGAAGGCGCCAGAATTGGAATTCGTGATAGTAAGATCTCTAGCTTATCTTCCCCACTCTTGTCTCTTCCAGGGCTTGTGACCAAGGTTTATTTGCTATTTTTTTAAAAAAAATAAATGAACTACACCTGTCACAGCAACCTGACACACAGCCCAATTTAGTAGGTGAAACTTTTCCCATTCCTAACTTCCATATCAGGAGAAAAGCTTCAGCTGCTATATTTCTGTTTCAGAAACATTTCCACAAAGATGAATCAGATTTCAAAACTTTAATTGGCCTTAACTGAAAATACATTCAGAGTTTGTCAGTATACCTTCTTCCTCTGTTACTTTTCTCAAATTGGAAATATATAGGAATCCAGAATTATTTTCATCTTCTCTTTCAAAAATGTCCTGGAAAAAAATTTAAACCCAAGATAATATTTTAGGACATGGCTAGTATATCGATTCAGTCACTGCCATGTGAATTATCACAGCTAGGGATGAAATCCCCTCTCCCTGCCCCTAATTCCCATCTCATTCCTGATTCCTTATCAGAAGCGAGTTTCTGCCTGCCCCTCTTCACTTAAAGCTATGAGAAAGTCTCACATATTATATCCATTATTACACACAATATCTTACGTATAATATTACACATGTATGCATTATACACAGATTGTACATGCATATACAAAGTTCATAAGAGGAACCAGCACATAAATAGATACATACAAAATACTCATATATACTAATATAAAATTATGTTGCACAAATATAGTACAACATGGACCTTGGCTCTTATATACATATGGGCTGTTGTTTTATAATATAATAATTTTGTATATTACACATAGTGATTTGGGCGTTTAAAAATAATAATAATAAAATAAACCCAACAGTACATAAGCAGTTTGGGCATGAGCGAAGCTCAGTACAAGAGGCAACTCAGTTGTATGTGAAGTTTGATAAGGTCAGAAGCACAAAAATTGTGAATAGCGTGGCACAGTGCAGTGAGGGTTTCATGGTATTATAGGGTGAAAACCTCTCTTCTCGGGAAAGTGAGATCATTAACTATTTAAAAAGTACGAAAAGGAAAACAACAAGAAAAGGCCCAAAGAAAGAACAGGGAAGCAGCTGAGAGTTTGGATTCATACAGTTCAGCCATACCTTATACTTATAGAGATTTCGCCACAGCTTTTCAAACTCTTGCAGCGTGAGTCTTCCATTAGCATTGGCCTGTATATGTTGTCAAGTTTTAAATACATTTTGATTGGGTTGCATGTTAACAGATCAACTGGTTGTGTGGCCCCCAGAGTGGGGAAACTACCAGAACATTAGTATCTATGATTTGTCTCTCTAAGCTTTACGTCTGACCATTAGGTCCAGTCGTGACTGACTCTGGGGTTGTGCGCTCATCTCGCATTATTGGCCGAGGGAGCCGGCGTATAGCTTCCAGGTCATGTGGCCAGCATGACAAAGCTGCTTCTGGCAAACCAGAGCAGCACACGGAAACGCCGTTTACCTATCCCGTTGTAGCGGTACCTATTTATCTACTTGCATTTTGACGTGCTTTCGAACTGCTAGGTTGGCAGGAGCTGGGACCAAGCAACGGGAGCTCACCCTGTCACAGGGATTCGAACCTCCGACCTTCTGATCAGCAAGCCCTAGGCTCAGTGGTTTAACCACAGCGCCACCTGGGTCCCTGGTGTCAATTCTTTTGTCTATTATTTTGCACAGAGACTATTCTGGATTCACTTTTTGCAATCCCCCAACTCATGTATACTCCCCTATAACTCAGGATAAAACTTCATGTAACTGATGAGGTGGAATGTGATCCACAAAAGCTTATACCAGATCACATTTGTTAGTCTTTAAGGTGCCACAAGATTCTGTATTGTTTTTGCTAACAAAATCTAGCACAAGCAATCTTTTTTTTTAAAAAAAAGTTGCTACAATAATTTTTGCTTCTGGAATGTGAAACACCTGCTCTGCTTAGACAGTAAATACATTCATTTCCTATGGTTGAATCTCCTTCTAAATTTTAACAATAAGGAGAACATATATTTAGCTCCATATATATTTCACACTCGATTAACAAATGTGTAAGATCTTCCACTGCTAATTAAATACACAAACAGACCTTAGCATTCCAAGTACGGTCTATCAGGGGAGGCAGATTCAAACAAGTTTGTTTAAAGGCAATCTTTAGTTCTCTATGCATCAAGTGTTCAAAATATTAAGGGACCTGGACATGAATGATAGTGGAATATTAAAAATGATTTACAGAAATAAATAATTGCTGCAATTACTTTGGAACAGAACATCTATCAAACACTGCAATAATGCCCTTTGGGCCTTGTCATAGCCCAAGAGATAGAGATGGGAAACTGAAAACCACAAATTTAGAACCACAAAAAGAGCACGATTATTTGATTATTTCGATTTCTCTCCCCCCAAAACCCCTCTTAGGTGTCACAGAAAAGACTTCCATCATTGCCTAGGAATGGAGGAGAAATTTGGTCCTGTTTGCATCTTAATGCAAAAGTATCCAATTAGCACTTCTCAAAACAATATGTGAATTGAATTCTGCCCTTCCTTTGGAATGCACATCTGTCCAAATTTTGCAATGCAGTCCTCCAACCGAAAAATGTATACAAAAATGCATATACAAAATTGCAATATATTAGGCAGATATGGGGACAAAAACTGTTTTTTAAGAAGAAATGCACACCAAAAGTATGATGAACTCCTCACTGCACTCAGAAATCTAGCGTATCAGGAAAAGGCTGGGTTAGATTCTGTCTGACATGTTTGCTTTCCATATGCAGGTCGTCACTTTTTTTTTTAACACGGGAGAATGTTCAAGCATGCAAGTTCCCTTCTTCTGATTCATACGCAAAAGTGCAACAGTCTGGAACAGGCTGCCTTGCCTGGTATTTGAACCGGTACTTTGGCTGTGAGAGTCCGCATTAGATTAACAATGTGCTTTATTGCGTACTCCTCGTCCCAAAAGCAAATAAGCAGCTATGGTGACCAGTTGTAATAGGCAACTTACTCAAAGTCAGGCAAATGTAAAAGAGAAACATGCTTCACAGTTTTTTGCTTGGTTTTTCGGGGAATGGTTGTGGTGGTATTGACAATCCAGTGAACTATTATTCATCCTGTTTTACCTGCGTCTTCTATTTAGATAGTTCACGCAGTGATTTTACTGTTAACAAGACAACATTGGAAAAGTAGAACAAAAGGGATCTTTGGTGTGAGCATAAATTCTATCACATTTGTCTTCCCTTTCTCCTAGACATCAGAACAAGTCTGGGCATGAAATGTAGTCAGATAGTTAGGCTTTTCTATGCAACACAAAGTCTTCTTGTATGGAAGTGTGAAGATTGGACCGTATCTAGGTTCTGATAGGAAGTGATTTACAGAAGTGGGCAACATTTCAGGTGTTTCAGGAGAGGGTTGCTTTGACCTTCCCTTTCCTACCTGACATTTAATCGAAAAGGGGACCTTAGAGGGAAGAGTTTGGCCATTTCTGCATATGCAGTGGGCAGATCTCATGGCAAATATTTCCTTGCGGGGCTCCTGCAGTGGGAAGCGCATCCATAACTCAAAGCAAGGAAGGGCAGCGTAAGGAAGGTTTATTGCATTTGTTGAAAAGATACATCCATCAGAGCTAAAAGGCTCCTGCACGAATCGAAGCTGAATCCATCTCCGCTTCCCCAACTGGCCATTAGATCTATAAACGGATAAATCAGAAAGCAACAGGGACAAAGAATAAGGAGGTTAGGGGAGGAGGCAGGCATGAAACGGTCCACTTGTAACCCTAGGAATTTGGAGTCTACGTGACCCTACTGCATGCTGTTTCACACGTCACATTTTGCAAAATATACCAGAGGGGCGATTGGAAAAGGACTAGGCCTTGCTTTGGAGTATTTAAGGCTGATTGAAGAACAAGTAAAATAAAAAAAATTCCTTCAGTAGCACCTTAAAGACCAACTAAGTTTATATTTTGGTATGAGCTTTCGTGTGCATGCACACTTCTTCAGATACACTGTGTATCTGAAGAAGTGTGCATGCACACGAAAGCTCATACCAAAATATAAACTTAGTTGGTCTTTAAGGTGCTACTGAAGGAATTTTTTTTATTTTGCTTCGACTCAGACCAACACGGCTACCTACCTGTATGAAGAACAAGTGTATGTTTGGGCTCCTGCCTCTCCAAAGACCTCCTTCTCCCTTCAAATGGAGAATGATTGCAAGTTATCCTACACTATGCACATTCAACACCACCGTTTTTAACCTAGTCACAAACTAATGCCTGAATGCGATGATTTGAACTTAAGGTTGGGGGGGGGGGGTAGTGAGAAACTGCAGGAGGCTTTCTTCATCCTTACACATGATAGGACAGACTTTCACACAACCACCACCGTGGCTTCTTGTTTTAGATCTGTGACTCAGCTCTCATGGCAGAGAGTGGCAGACCTAACGGTTGCTGCCCCGTGACTTCAACGTATGCGCATTCACATTCCCACACATTCAAAATATGCCCCTCTTTGTGTGTGTTTTAGCAACTGTTCAGGATACAAGACAGAAGAAAAAAGAACTTGAAGAAATTTGTTGGCCACCAGCAATGAACTTTACCTTTCTGGACTATTTCATTCAGAATTCCTTGCAGCTGTGAGGCATCCAAGTAGGGGGCCTAATAAAGAACATATGAGAAGGGCTTACAAATGCTATAAAAGTTGTATATTTTTAAAAACAACAACAACAACCTGTTTCTTTATCGATATAGAACTGAGAGGTTTTTCTGGGCAACCTGACCTTTTCTTGGTAGTGATTCTCTATTCCCAAGGCTGCTGAGCACTTATATTACCTCTACCCAAAATGGCTTGATTCTGCCTTAATTTTTAATTTTTATTCTTAGATAATTTTTATTCTTAGATAATTCCCAGCAGCTTCTGAGATTTGGGTGGGGTGGGGTGGTGGTGGGAAATATTCTTATTATTTATTTCATTTATGAATGACTTCCCAGGAGGCATCCCATGAAAGCAAGTTACAATGGAAACAACCTATATAAAACAGTTGCATTTATAATACCGTGTTTCTCATATTATAAGACATGTCTTATATTTATTTTTTCCTCAAAAAAAACACACTATGGCTTATTTTCAAGGGATGTCTTATTTTTTTCCTCCTCCTCCTGCCGCGGCCGGCATTGCTGCTGCGCCTATCACTATGTCTTATTTTCGGGGTATGGCTTATATTCCTTGAATGCTTAAAAATCCTGCTATGGCTTATTTTATGGGTATGTCTTAAAATATGAGAAACAGGGTAAAAAATAAACAAACAACAGCACACAGACAAAATCGATTCAAATCCAAGACAGATACCAAAGATTTTCAATGTTTTGGGTTTCTTGAAAGAGAAATGGCTTTGGCAAGTGCCCAAAAGATAAGAGAGAATGCATTTGCCTGTCTGATATACAATGGGAAGGAGTTCCAATGGGTAGGTTGCCACCACACTAAGGGCCTGATTCCAGTGTTGTGTAGGATGGTATCTGCAGGATGTACTCCCTTGCAGAATGCAGTGATCAGCTGGGTATGTAGGGGACGAAGCAATCTTTTAGGTGTCCTAACCCCAAGGTGTATAGGGTTTTGTACACCAATACCAGCAACTTGAACCTAGTCGAGTAACTAACGGGATACCAGTGAAATTCTTTTCAGAAGTGCCATAATACGATGACAATATTCCAGCCCAAAGAGAACAATTGAGCTGTCACATTTTGCACTAGCTGCAGGCAGCTTCTGGGATTGTGGCGATCGAGATTAGGAAGAACTTCCTGACAGTAAGAGCTGTTCGGCAGTGGAATTTGCTACCAAGGAGTGTGGTGGAGTCTCCTTCTTTGGAGGTCTTTAAGCAGAGGCTTGACAGGCATATGTCAAGAATGCTTTGATGGTGTTTCCTGCTTAGCAGGGGGTTGGACTGGATGGCCCTTGTGGTCTCTTCCAACTCTATGATTCTATGATTCTATGAGATGTTCATTGGACTACAACTTCCATTTGCCTATTGCCTATTTATCTTGTGAACTGCCCTGAGATCTTTCAATAAAGAACGGTATTGAAATCTAATAAATAATACAAAGTAAATAATGTTGGCCATACTGGGACACTGAGCGATCAATACAAGCTATGAGAGGCCACAGGTTCTCCATCCCTGTTCTAAGATGCTAGTAAAGTAAAGGTAAAGGGGCCCCTGACCATCAGGTCCAGTCGTGTCCGACTCTGGGGTTGCGGCGCTCATCTCGCTCTATAGGCTGAGGGAGCCGGCGTTTGTCCGCAGACAGCTTCCGGGTCTTGTGACCAGCATGACAAAGCTGCTTCTGGCGAACCAGAGCACAGAAACGCCGTTTACCTTCCCACCGGAGCGGTCCCTATTTATCTACTTGCACTTTGATGTGCTTTCGAACCGCTAGGTGGGCAGGAGCTAGGACCGAGCAACGGGAGCTCACTCCATTGCAGGGATTCGAACTGCCGACCTTCTGATCAGCAAGCCCTAGACTCTGTGGTTTAACCCACAGTGCCACCTGGGTCCCAAGATGCTAGTAGGAATATATATTGCACTGTTCTTTTGGTATCCGCAGACGAGATCACATGGAGTTGTGCCTTTGCAACGCTGCCATAACACCATGGAGTAAAAAGAGCTGAGAATCTGGCCTATTGCCCCTGTAGCTTGGAGCTGCTTGAATCACGAACCATGGAGAAACTTCCTTCGTTGCCCTCGCTGCTCCCGGAGACAAACCTTGTGCGTTATTCGCAGCAGGCAGTGCCATTTTCACCTTTTATGCATTGATATAACTATTAGCTGTGAGAGGTCTATTGTGCAGAGGCTTTTGGCAGCAAATTTTTCTCTTGACTAAGTCAAGGAGTCCTTTATAACAGTTTATTAAGCCATTAAGAGCATCTCCTGTGAACACATGCAGCTCAGCTCAGAAAGAATGGGAATCAATTACCCAAACATTGACTGATGTCTGCTTTCCAAACGCAGCAAGTGCAAACTGGAAGTAATTCTGATCACAGTAAAATATGATATACATACCCACATATATTTGTAGCCAAGGGTTACTGCTAATTGCTTGTTTAAGGAACACCTTTCTCCCCTCAAGCAACCAGCCCTGAGCCATCTATTATGTTTTAGCCAGGTTCCTTGCCCTATTTGTTACAGCAGCTGGCAAATCAATAGAGTTTTGAGATACCCACCTGAGATCTGCATTTGCTAAAGCTGAATAAAGAGCAAGACGGGAGACTTTTATTTCCCAATTCTACATGCCATGTTGATGCAGGCAATTTTTTTTCTTCCCCATTCAACTTACCTGATTAGCATATCTTAGGAAGATGTTTTCATAGGAGTTGCCTTGATTCCACTTGGGCACAACCTGGATCAAAGGAAAGTGTGTGCGTACAAATCAGTCACAAAAAAATCAGTCGGCATGAGACATCATCTTATTTTTATTCAAACGACCCACAGATGTTTCAGGCAATTTAGAGTTAGCAACATTTGCACAAAAGGAGATTCAGTCACCTCCTCAAAAGTATGAAAGCGGGAAGAAATATGATACAACAGAACTCTGTTCTCGGATTGTCAATTATCCCTCCTTAATTATCTGAATTCACTAAATTCCCCCCTGCGGCCCCATGTGAATTCTGGCAAATGTAAACTACATCCATCCTATATCTAAACTCAGATTAACCACAAATAATTTGGATGTGCAAGCTCCGGGGTGGGCGGGGGGCAGAGAAGGTTGCTCTGTAGCATTAATCAGGCGGCGAGCAGAGAAAGAGAAATTGGTGTTATTTTATGAAGGTTTTGCGCAACAGCAAGGCTTCAAAAACGAAAGCCCCAAGGATGACTACAATTATTGGCAGTCTTTCACTGGCAGAATGTGCCAGGGTTATGGAGCAAAACAAAAGACAAAACGAGACAAAAAGGATAAGACTGGGAACTATCAAAGCTGGGAGACTTAGGGCAGAATCCTTTTAGGGAAGCTTTTAATCTTTGACGGGCTATTGTATTTTAATATTTTGTTGGAAGCAACCCAGAGTGGCTGGGGAAACCCAGCCAAATGGGTGGGGTATTATTATTATTATTATTATTATTATTATTATTATTATTCCACTGGTTGAGGGGCTATAGGGTTTGATGGAAGCTCTGCCATGCCGGTGGAGCACAATACATGCTGTTACCACACACACACACACACACACACACACACACACGACACCAAGAAGTGTGCATGCACATGAAAGCTCATACCTATGACAAACTTAGTTGGTCTCTAAGGTGCTACCTACAACACGGCTACCTACCTGTAACAAAAGACACCAGTTCAACACCTCACTGGCATATTGACTCAGCACAGTTTTGGCCGTTTTATGGGTGGTACAGGGGAGGGGCATACTTATGATATATCCTGTGCCCCTATAACCTAAGCCATCGACAGTGGAACACTCCTGCTTCCCAGCCTGTGCCAGCCTTCACTAACCTATCTTTCAGACATTTTGGACTACAACTCCCTTTAGCCATTCTGGATAAGGCTGATGGGAATTGTAGTCCAAAGCATTTGCAGGGCGCCACAATGGCAAAGTCAGCCAGCCACTGGAGGCTGCTGCTGCCAATGTGTTTTTTGGTTTCCCTTGCTGCATGCCCTGGCTCTGGGCTGCTGGGCAGAAGAATCTTTCCCCTTCCTCGGATGGCCCTGAACCCTCATCCTAGAAGGACTGTGTGTTCTCTGTAGCCTTCCTGCCAAGCAGTTGTGTGGGTGCCATGTTGTGTAGGTTCCCTCTCCTCCCCATTGTGCTCATAAAAAGGGGGTATAAGGGGCTTTGAAGCCAGGCCATGGGGATGGCTGAGGACTTCCAGTGGTGGTTCGTTGCAATTTGGGGGCTTGGTGGAGTGGGGCATTTTACTGCCATCTCCCTACAGAAAGATGCCCAGATGGAGCCAGTTGTTTGATGCAGTATACGGTAGTTTCCTTCGCTTCACCTAAATTAGATTAATCATCCGGTTTACCCAATGTAAATAAGTTAACTGGCATGTTGAGAACCTGAGTTGAGTGGACTCACTGAGAGTCAACACATTGTGAACCAGATATGTGATTGCTTAGTAGCCATGTTTGTGACTGTCTCTCCACATGCCCAGTTCACAACCCTCTCCCTTGTATTTGTTGTGCCACATTTATTTCCCTCTTTAGACGCTTTAAATTACACTTTTATACCCACTGACCTGGCGGTAAGTTCCAGCTTCCGTGGTGGGACCTACTTCTGAGTACATAGGATTGTGCTGTAAAAAAGGAATTTAAATATTTTTTATCTTAAAAAGCCCTTCATAGAGATCTGCAGAACAGCACATTCAACTAAGAATTAGTACTGCGAGAACCTGAAAACAGTTTAAGTGATCATCCTTTGAGGGTCATTTTGCTTTGCTTCAAGACAGATAAGGGAGCTGTAAGGCAATGGGAACAATTTTGGTGGTATGGTTCCCCGAGGTGCCCTCAATAGCTAAATTATAGGCATGGTGTACCCAAAGTTAAGCACACAAGACCCTGTGATTTCAACTGAAGGAATTTGAGCATGTTTCTCCCACTGAAATCAAAGGGACTTAAAGGTATGTTCAGAGGATCATGTATTGACTTATTAAATACTTCAGAGTTTAAAGAACTGTGGCCATGACTTTATATTCCGGCTTGTTCCAAAGCTGTTAACCATTGTTCTATGGTTCCATGGTTTGGATGAAATGGGACACTACATTTAACTGAAGACTTCTTGGTTTCCATGAAGGAAAGAGGTGAAGGGGCTGCAGGCGCACCCAAAAGACTCATTTATACCCCAGCTCTCTAAGCCAAGATATGATTGTCCAAACACAGCCATCATATAAGAATACATTCTGCTCTTTGGAAGAGTCTTGCTCCACTTCTAGTGTGAAAACTCCCTGTAAAGCAGTTTAAACAGCTACCAAATCACAGTTTGAACTTTCTTCTGTTGATCTTAAATCAGCTGTTTAACCTATTTTTCTCTCAGGGGGTGTAAATGCTTCTAAAGATGGGGGGGGGAGATTTGGATTTACATGACATAAATTTGGATCAGGTCCCTCGACATTAAATGGCATAAATTAGCAAGATCCAGACACTGCGTTTTTCTTAGATATTGAGTATCACAGATGGGCCTTCAAATACAGTACATGGCATTCAGCCTGTGGCCCTCCAGATGGCAAATGGTCGAAGATGATTGGAGGTATAGTCTACCAACATCTGCAGGGCCATAGAGTCTGTTTTCCTGGTGTACGGTACATACCCCTCAACTGTCCTGATTTAATCGGGACATCCCATTTTGGGGGGTCGTGCTGTCTCATGAGTCACCTGACTCCTGAGAGATTGCAGCCCCAAAAGACACACGTCCCGATTTGCCTCTGGTACATGTTGGAAGGTATGACAGTATGGCTCACATAGGTGCCAACTCCCTGGGGCCCTGAGCACCCATGAAGAGGCCAGGAACCCACAAATTCTGCTGCCAAGGCATGGCACTCATGGCCTTGGGCACCCACAGTCACAGGGCCAAGCTGGCATTCCTAATGGCCCATTAGTTGTAGCAGAGTAAATGGGCAAGATTTCAGTTAGATCAGGCATAGGCAAACTCCGGTCCTATTCCCATCATCCCTAGCTAGCAGGACCAGTGGTTAGGGATGATGGGGATTGTAGTCCCAAACATCTGGAGGGCCGGAGTTTGCCTATGCCTGAGTTAAGATGCACACATCCTGACCCAACTTAGGGCCTGATCTGATGCTTCGCATTGGCCCTGATCCACCCAAGGGCCAACTGGACCCAAATTAATTTGGGCCCCTTACCTAATGTTTTTAAACCATAATTAAACAAAAGGTCAGGATGGAGGTAGGGGAAGAAAGGGGTGCTGCATCCCCCCCCAACTGTATGCTTTGTCAGGGTTTAAAACCCTTATGGAATATGCCATTAAACATGTGGAGTAGGGGTTGGGGGAGAAGCAGATGACGTAGTCAGTCCTATTGGGTGCTGCTTTGCTTTGTGGAACATGCTGGCAAAACAGACCCCTGCAGACAGAAGAACAGAATTCTATTTATTATTACATGTCATTTTGGACTCACAGCTGTCCATGGAGGTGCAGGTCAATTCTGTGTCCAGGGCAGCTGTCTATCAGCTCCATCTGGTACGCAAGCTGATACCCTACCTGCCCACAGACTGTCTCGCCACAGTGGTACATGCTCTAATTATCTCCTGCTTGGACTACTGCAATGTTCTCTACATGGGGCTACCTTTGAAGACCTTCATTGGCTCCAGGAAGTTTCCGAGCACAATTCGAAGTGTTGGTGCTGATCTTTAAAGCCCTAAACAGCCTTGGCACTGTATACCTGAAGAAGCGTCTCCACCCCGATCATTCAGTCTGAACACTGAGGTCCAGCTCCAAGGGCCTTCTGGCGGTTCCCTCACTGCAAGAAGTGAGGTTACAGGGAACCTGACAGAGGGCCTTCTCAGTAGTGGCGCCTGCCCTGTGGAACGCCCTCCCAAGGCTGAAGTAAACCCTGAACAGGCTACCTGCCTCTCTTTCACTCTGCCAGCTGACTGCCCTACCTTTTGACTGCCCTGGTGAGGTCTAAATGGGCCAACCCAATGCAGGCTGATCTAGGGCTGCCTTGAACTGAACTATCCAAATTGGGCCACATTGAGTCAATTCATTTTCTGGATCCAGGCTTTCAATAAGTGGAAGGCACAGCGTACGTAACTGCTTCACATTTGAAGGCAACACCACTTTCTACACCTACATACCTCTGTTACTACTGGACTCAGCTCAGTATTTGGTGCCCTAATAAACAAAAGGAAGAAGAAAAAGAGAGAACTGCATTAGGATAGAACAAGACGTCTGTGTTGCTAGTTAAACACTGAATACTGAATTCAGGTTCCCTAGCAGGGCATCTGATCCAGGCCTGCAGCAGAGATACTTTTTCTATGGGAAAAGAAGGCTGGAGGAGTCTGGAAATTGTGTTGTATGGTGCACAGTTAACTTACCGTGCCAGAATGCAACACAGGTAGACCTACAAATTAAACCCATGTCATCAAGGGCATTCTTTTTCAGATAAAGGAGATGCAGAGGACCAGTGAGGGGGGTAGATCTTCTTCCCAGCCATTTGGTGGCTCAAAATATCTCTCTCTCTCTCTCTCTCTCTCTCTCTCTCTCTCACACACACACACACACACAGAGAGAGAGAGAGAGAGAGAGAGAGAGATGCTTTTCTCCCCAAGAGAGTAAAGACTCAGTGTGCGTATATATTTTCTCTTGGAAATAAAGCAGTTGGGATGGCTGGGTTTGGGGTAGACAAATGGCTGGGATGGAAAGTGTTAAAACAACCAGCTCTCTTCCAACAGTCTTCTGCTCAGTCTGAAGTTACTGTCACATTCTTGGGCCACAATCTACAACCTAGCTGAGAGGATTCAGAGAAAGAGAGCTGGGGAGCTATCATCTCCCACTTCTGGGGAAGATCTGGTCTTGCCCTACTCCTCTGGCCCTTCACCCCCTCCCCAAATAAGACAAGAGTCCTTTAAACAATAGATACTGTTAATGAGCTCCGTTTCGGGGACATATCTTCATGCATGGTGAAAGTGATCACCCATAAGCTGGGGAATGGAATGGAAGAAAACATTGGTAAAGAGAGGCTGGCTCATGATGAGAAGAGGCCTGAATGCCTGTCTACATACCTGTAGTTCTTTTGGTTCTTTAGAAAGATTCGTAGAATGAATTCTGACTCTTGGCCTCCTTGTGATATTTCTGGAATAATGATGTAGGTCCCAGGGCTGAACTTAAATATCGTAGTGGCATCTCGTTCTTTTATGAATCCCTCGTCGTAAATGGTAGTTCTATCCTGAGAAGCAATATATGTGAGAAGAAATGAGCAGGAATTCTGGAGTAACTATCACAAAATGCCATCCTCTAATTTTTAAAAGACATTGTGTAGGTCAATCAAGGGTAGAAATGAGTTGGAGAAGGGATAACAACTTGTGGACAAACTGTTAGACAGAAGAACAAACGGCTTCAGAAAGGGGCGGATTTTAAATGGAGTTTGGATGGCCTCTTATCAAAGATATTGAAGCAAAGAGGATTTCCTGCGTTGGCACAGAGCTACACTAGATGACCTTCGAGGTACGTTTTAACTCTGTTTTTCTAATCTTCTGCAAGATGAGAGGCACCTAGCTTAGTTGTTCTTCATCCAAAAGTAAACAGCAGGAGTGCTGCTGAACTGAATTCACGGTCCCATAGGGAAAACACTCAACTACGGTAGGGATGGATCAAACAGTCTTGATTTCTCTCAGTTTCTCATTTTTCCAGTTGAAATTCAGTTGGCCACATTTCAATATCCCTTTGTGTACTTGGTTGTTGTTTTTTTAAGTCCTCAGAAATGTACCCTAATTTTGATGGGCATTCCTCCTGAAATTCACAATTCCGTAAGCCATTTTTCCTAATTTGGGTTTGTAATTTCACAATACATACTTTCCCCTAATTTGCATATTTTTGTACTTGTTGGGGAGGAGATTGGGGTGGTGAATTGCACTGCAAAATTCAGACAAGCGTGGATTTCAAAGGGTGGCTACGTTTTTAGGTGCGCATTGCTTTTGGAAGTGTGAATTAGGTAGATTTGCATTAACATGAGAAGCAACCTGAATTCTTTTTCCATTGCTGAACTCAGGAAATCTTTGGTGAACAGAGATCCTACCTCCATATTTGGAACCCACACAAACACAGATTCCATGACCATATGCTTGCTACAGCTCTGGCACAGACTATGAACCTGATATCCATTCTCATAAGAAAATGTCATATCCTGTCACATTTGTTGCTGTTCCAATATTTTCATCAAGCTGGAGCAATAAATAAAATGCAACAGCTATTATTGTGATGACACATAAAGACAGCATAATAAAAACCCTTACTAAACATATTCTTACAAATACACAGGAGTGTAGAAATCCCATTTAGAATGGTTTCACAGTGTGGCACAATAATTTATGAGCCATGCCTTTGGAAAGGGTGGGGGGAGAATATAAACTGCTGTCTTGCAAAGAGAAGGGGGGGAGAGCCTATTTTTTAAAGGGGAGCATGGCAGGCATTTGGACTTCGAGGCACGATGGATTAAAACTTCAACAAACCTAAATGAGGACAGTTCTTTCGGACCTAATGGAGTCATTTATATTTAAGAATTTCTTTTGTCATGGAGACATTCAGAGTGCCTTTATAATGATGTTTATAACAATGTTTTCAACCAATTGTCCCATGTCTTTGTAACATGGGCTGAAGAATCATTGCTACAAACAGAAAATCTTTTCTCCAAGTCCCCAGCACTGAGCAACTGACAGTACATGCATTATCACACCTTTGTACTTCCCCCACTAACTAAATCTGCATGTCTTAGATCTTTTAGGCAATTGGAAAGATCAAGATCTTTGTGTAGGATGAAACGTGAAATAATTATTCATTGGACACAGTGTCCAATGTCATTCATTGTGTTATTGTCATCCATAGCATCGTGGAGAAAGGCAATCTTTACAGCAACCACATCATGCCATTAGTTAGGGACGTGGGTGGCACTGTGGTCTCAACCACTGAGCCTCTTGGGTGTGCTGAGTGGAAGGTCGGTGGTTTGAATCCATCCACGCAGCAGGGGTGAGCTCCCATTGCTCTGTCCCAGCTCCTGCCAACCTAGCAGTTTGAAAGCATGCCAGTGCAAGTAGATAAATAGGTACTGCTATGGCAGGAAGGTAAATGGCATTTCCTTGCTCTCTGACACTCGTCATGGTGTCCTGTTGTGCCAGAAGCGGTTTAGTCATGCTGTGGATAAATGCCGGCTCCCTTGACCTGAAAGCGGAGATGAGCGCTGCCCCCCATAGTCAAATTTGAATGGACTTCGTTAATTTTACCACGCCATTAGCATTTTTCTCTATATAAACCTGGTACGATTTGACCCATGGCACAACTAGAAGTGTATACCACTCCTTCCAGCTCAGTTCTTAAAGGAGTCTTATTCTCACATACACTGGTCATTGCACTACCAAAAACATTGTGTGCATTGTGTACAAGCAGAGGTGGAGAAAGCTTTTCAGCACATGGGGTGCAACCTCTTGCGGGAAATCTTCTGGGAGCCACAAATGAGGGCGAGGCCAGATGGACAAGAGGGCAGAGCAATGCATGCAAGTCTTACCTTCTTGCAGGAAGTTATATTCCAGCCATGCAAGAAGGTCAGAGGCTTCTACTCACAGACATGCCACACACCTCTCCATTCTCCTTCCAGGCAAGCAAGAGGCATTAGACAGGGACACAAAAGTGCTTAAAGAGGGCAGGTGGCCTGAGGAGAGTCCCAGTGGACAGAAAGAAATGGTGAAGGACTGCCTCTCCCCATATAAACTGTCCCAGACCCTGCGCTCATCATTTGAGGCCCTTCTTTGTATGCCTCCTCCATGAGAGGTCCGGAGGGTAGCAACATGAGAACGGGCCTTCTCTATAGTGGCTTCCTTTTAAATGTTTCTGTGGGAAGGGAGGGGTATTGTTTTGCTGTTTCCCCCTGTCCACCCACATTGATTCTAGCCATATTGGGCACATCAACAGGGTCATGTGTTCTCATGACTGGATCATAACATAGCACTTGCCTCTTTGGTAAGCATGAACTCTAAGGCAGCAGGAGCTCTTACTATGGTTTGGGACGGGGGGAGAACTAAATCAACGGTAAAATGCTCCCGAGACCCCCAGACATGGAACATTTACAAGAATGCCATTAGCACTAAATATCCTTCTTGGGGATAGTCCAGTTAAAATCTAATTAAAACCCCACATTTTTAATCTGTGCTTAATGAATAGGTTAACAAAATTGATTACTCAATTAATTATTTTAGTGCTAATTATACCTCTCTTGGATCAGATAACATTTCCTGTTTACTCTGTGCAGGTTCTTGCTGTTTCCTCCCCATGGCGAGCATCACGCAGACGTGTTTAATATACAAACCTACAAAATTATAGAAGGCTGTGCTAATACCTCACTTAAGGATCATTGAATCGTAGAGTTGGAAGGGACCCCGAGGGTGAATCTAGTCCAACCCCCTGCAATGCAGGAATTCTCAACTAAAGCCTCCAAGACGGATGGACAAGGACAGAGATCTTAAGCTACCTCTTGGGTTCTTGCACTCATTTCTGTGTGCTGGAGACTCTCCTTGACCTTTCTTGTCCAAGCCCTCTTCTTGTGGCAGAGGATACTTCCAAGGTCCCTTCACATTTTGGAAGCACCTCATCAGGGGCTACTTTCAAAGCAGGCCATAAGTAGGAATGAAACTGAGTTGTTCACAAACAAAGAACCTGTATTGATCCTCGGCATACCAACCCTCATGAGCTGTGTCTGGATGGTAGACACTGGAGCAGGGAACAATGGCAAGCTGCTCCCTCTCCTCTCCGTGTGTGCCCCACATTTCCTCCCCAAATCTGCTACTTAAGGTTAAGGGAACTTCCAGAACAGATCTGGGGGCAGTACAGGGAGAAGAAGAAGGAGAAGTTCCATGGTGCAGCCAGAAGTCCTTTCACTAACATAATTACCTCATGGGGTACCACCCCTGGAAACTACTTGCATAGATTAGGCCTCAGTAAATCCAGTAAATCTAAGTGAAAATAAATACTGGCAATGAAAATTGGGAGAAGCTAGAAATGCACAACAGGAGAGACATAATTATTCTGGAAAAGATACCCCAGGAGCACTGTTAGAGGCTGATATCGAACATGATCTCAAAGATAAGTTACAAACAGGCTACTGTGGTGTTATCCCAACGAGACGTGTGAGGAAAACATGCCTTTAACTGCCTTTTAAAGTCCAGCTTTGTGGAAATGTGTAGTTCAATATCTCATGCTTGTAACCCATCATTATAGGCATGTTTTGGATTGGTTGCATATTCTATTCCCCCCCCCCCCCCAACATCCTGAGCCAAGAGATGCTTACTTGGAAGCAAGCCCCACCAGTGACCAATGAGGCCTAGTATTACAGACAAAATAAATTAGAACACCCCTATTGATTATGCTTACTGGCTCTTCAAAATATTGGAAATAGGGGGTGTCAAGAAAAGCCTTTCTTCTGCTTCTGCCTTGACCAAAGTTTGATTTCTGCAGGCCTCCGGGTAGCAGAGAAAATTGGTTTCTGGCTCTTAGTAATGAGAATGAGATCATGGATTGAGTGCAATTGTGTTTATCTGGCAGTGACTAGTAGCTCAAGGTCAATATGGCGGCCTGCTTAATTAACAGCAATTGTGCAACTCTGAGAATGCACATATTCAACTACTGGAAAGTTCCAGCCAGTTGAGCTTCTGACTGGTTGGGAAATTCTGGCCTGGTTGCTCGGCCATTCCCTACAAGATGGGGTTATTACTTTCCTCTATGCTTCACACATTCTTCCTAATACCTGAGCACACATCTGTGCTGTTCGTTCTTGTGGTGTGGGGTCAAGTACCTTGTAGATTAGACAAGGTTAATCTACTTAATTCTAGTGTGTTGCCCTTTTGGTCAATTCAAGAAAGGTGGTCACATTTTACTCCTATTAGCAAACTCATGTATTGAGTTCAGGCACCATTTTAGTCAAAACCAGGACACTGGGAAGCAAGAGCCCTATGGTTTTCAGGACTTCAAACGTTCGTAAACGGGGCTGTTGATTGTCTACATGCTGGCTATATGCTGTATTTATAACAATTTTGAATGCTTTAAAACAGGGGTGAGCAAACTTTTTCAGCAGGGGGCCGGTCCACTGTCCCTCAGACCTTGTGGGGGGCCAGACTATATTTTGAAAAAATAAAATAAATGAACGAATTCCTATGCCCCACAAATAACCCAGAGGTGCATTTTAAATAAACAAATTCTACTCATGTAAAAACATGCTGATTCCCGGACCGTCCGCAGGCTGGATTTAGAAGGCAATTGGGCCGGCCCCGGCACCCTGGGCCTTAGTTTGCCTACCCATGCTTTAAAATGTTTTAAATTTTGTTTTGTGGTGCTTTTAGGGGCTGTTCAATGTTACACTTTGTGTGTCACTTTCTGAGGTTTTTTATTCTAGAATGTGCCACAGGTTCCACATGCAACTTCACTTTATAATTTTCAAGTTTTGTCAAACCAACAGAAACCAGAACCATAGCTGCCAAGTTAACCCTTTTTTAAAGGGAAATTCCCTTATGCTGAATAGGCTTCCTCGCGAGAAAAGGGAAAACTTGGCAGCTATGACCAGAACCTCCAGCCAAATGGCTACAGAAAGATTCTGCTCTGCCTTGCCGCTGCACTCAAAAACAATGTATTCCTGAATTAGCATTCTTAAGAGTGGAATGAAGTGCCCTCCTGAGGCTGTATACGCATCTTTCTTTGTAGGGAGAGAAATTACCTAACCTGAAGCTTCATCCACACTATGTATTTAAAGCACTCTTGTACCATTTCAGCAGCCATGGCTTCCCCCAAAGAATCATTGGAACTGTAGTTCATTAGGAGTGCTGGGAATTGTAGTTCTATGAGGAATAACTTCATTTCCCAGGATTCTAGGGGGGAATCCATGACTGTAAAAGTGGTATAAATGTGCTTTAAATGTGTAGTGTGAGCAACACTACTTCAAGAAAACCCCTCTCCCGAGGCAATGGTATACATTATTACTTCTGAATTTTTTAAAACTTAAGTATATATTAAACCTTCTCATAACTGCAGAAGGAGACAGAAAGAGATAGGATGTTTGTAGCTAAGGGAAAAGGGGAGTAGATCAATGGCACCATAATTTTTCGGTGTGTGTGTGAGAGAGATGTGTTAAGATCTCAGAAATAAAAATAATGGTATATTTCACACTAAAACTACCACCCTAAACATTTCCCCCCCTGAAACAAGTCCTATATTGATTCATTTAGGTAATTTCTTTTCTATAGCATGTTTGAACCCAGTCCAAACTACATAAGTAAGTCACAACACATTGTGCGGTGGCTTGAATCCATACAAGTTATTGTAAGGATGGAAGCTGGGGGTGTGGTGCTGGTGGTTATTCTAGATTAATTAATGCAGAGTAAATGAGGCTAATCTTATCTACATCTCCTGCCAAAATATCCAGGAGTTTTGAAGTGGGTGTCGAATGGGAGAGACAGAGCTAACAAAACAGTTTGCGTTCCAGCCTCTAAAGGACCCGGAAATGCAAAAATAGGTTTCGTTACATTTCAGAGGCAGTGCTTAACTAATCATTTGAAAATAATTAGGAAAAGGCAAGGGGTGGGACAAAGAGATGTGGGCAGAGCTGGGTGTGTGGCTCTTGTCATCTGGGAGGAAGGATGGTTTAGGGCACTGGATAGGAGGCAGCAATGTTAATCTATTTCCCTCCCATTGCAGCCTGGAATTTCCCAGCCATCATGAGACAAAACAGGGCTGGTTTTCAGCTGAATCCAGCACATGGGGCTAGAGCAATTTATACAGATGGCCAGGCTCAAGCATGAGCAGAACACCTTTAGATGCAGTGAAGGGCGGGAAGCTATTGTCTGGCGTTACTTACCTTGAGTATTACGAAACGAATGCCTGGAGGTTGTGGACTCCTTGTATCATTGACAAGTTTCTGTGTCAGTGATACCACAACATTGTAATTTTTCATGTCCGGCTCCTGCACCTGGATTAAATACCGAGGGTTTCTGGAAAAGGCACCTGTTGCGGAAAACAATGATTTCTGTTATCAGACACATGCAACAGAGTAGTGTGGATCAAGAAGAAGAAGAAGAAGAGTTTGGATTTGATATCCCGCTTTATCACTACCTGAAGGAGTCTCAAAGCGGCTAACATTCTCCTTTCCCTCCTCCCCCCCACAACAGACACCCTGTGAGGTGAGTGGAGCTGAGAGACTTCAGAGAAGTGTGACTAGCCCAAGGTCACCCAGCAGCTGCATGTGGAGGAGCGGAGACGCGAACCCGGCTCCCCAGATTACGAGTCTACCACTCTTAACCACTACACCACACTGGATCAAGTGAGACCTTCCTCCTTTATCTCTTCCTTTTACATCTGCCTGCTGCATGCATGCCTTCATAGGCTTGTGGTCCTGTGGGAAAGGCAATTCCTTCAGCCCGTCAATGTCTCTAGCAGGCACTTAGCCTGCCCTGTTGCAGGAAGCTAGACATTCAATTTAAAAAGGTAAAGGACCCCTGACAGTTAAGCCCAATCGCCGACGACTCTTGGGTTGTGGCGCTCATCACACTTTATAGGCCGAGGGAGCCGGCGTTTGTCCGCAGACAGTTTTTCTGGGTCATGTGGCCAGCATGACTAAGCCGCTTCTGGCGAAAACAGAGCAGCACACCGAAATGCCACTTACCTTCCCGCTGGAGCAGTACCTATTTATCTACTTGCAATTTTTTTGGCATGCTTCTGAACTGCTAGGTTGACAGGAGCTGGGACCGAGCAACGGGAGCTCACCCCGTCATGGGGATTCAAACCGCCAACCTTCTGATTTGCAACCCCAAGAGGCTCAGTGGTTTAGACCACAGCACCACCCATGTCACTTTGGCATTCAATTGGTGGTTACTTTATAAGAAGTCATGATCCTCAGTTCTACCAAATACACTCTTTGCACACAGCCAGAGATCCCTGCTAAACAGAGATTCCTGAAGCAGTGGCATTGTTGCAGGCTGCAATCCTTATCTATCAGGTGGAGGCAATCTGCATCTCTTGGCCTAATTCATGCAGGTGACAAACGGATTGGCAGAAAGGTGTGAGAGAAAAGTCAGTGGTCCTGCCTGCAACCAGAACATGGCCCCCAGCAGATTATGCCACAAGCTTGCGCAGCATTATCTTCCACTCCTCCACACCCTGCAGCCATCTTGTGCTTGCAAGATCTCCTCTGAAGGACCCCAAACTGCCCCAGAGCATATTTTGAAGCAGTAGGGGGCTCTGTGGGGCAGGAAGAGAAGCAAAGACTTATTGTGCAATTGAACGTCTATTCCACTTGCATAAAGACAATTTAGAATACAATCATATACAATTACTATATAAAAATAACAAGTCGCTGGATTCTTGCAAATCTGGTGGGGGCGTAAATTAATGCTAAATTCCTGAATAGAGGAGGAACTGCATGTAAGAAAAATGAAAACATCTTATGTTTTACACCAGAAGTAGCAGAACTTTGTTTTTTCATTTTAAAGAAGCACAACAGTACAAAATAAATTGGTATCTGAAGAAGTGTGCATGCACACGAAAGCTCATACTAATGACAAACTTAGTTGGTCTCTAAGGTGCTGCTGGAAGGAATTTATTTTGTTTCGAAATAAAACATGTTATCGATAAAATATAAGCCCCAATGTATTTCTTACAAGACTGAAAATAGTATATAAAGGCTGTAAAGCATGAATATATATATATATATATATATATATATATATATATATATATATATATATAGTTGGTGAGAAAACAGGAATTTGTTAGCAAGCCATAAAATTATGTTAGCAAAATCTGAGATTCTAAAGCAACACTGATTGAAGAGAAGTGTAAAGTTTCCATGGTTATGATTATGTGCAAATTAGCTGTACTGATTAAAGTGTGGTCTTTTTGAAGAACAGAGAAAATGGTTCAGATTCCAAAGCAGAATGCATACACCAATTTTAGAAGTGGCTGTTATGTTATATAAATTGTGAAGACATTTGCTGTTTGTATGTTTTCACATGCTGTATTTTAATTTTTGTTTTCATATGGTGAATAATAACAAGTTTAATGAATCTAGACTTCAGATAGAAACGCTTTCACACAATGCATAGATAACATGCCCAGGCTGCAATCCTAAATTCACTTTCATGGAAATAAGCCACATAGAGTTATTCCAAATATCCTAAAGAGAATCCATGCGCTATCATCAAATAAAAAGGTAAAGGGACCCCTGACCATTAGGTCCAGTCGCGGACGACTCTGGGGCTGCGGTGCTCATCTCACATTATTGGCCGAGGGAGCCGGCATACAGCTTCCAGGTCATGTGGCCAGCATGACAAAGCCGCTTCTGGCAAACCAGAGCAGCACATGGAAACGCCATTTACCTTCCCGCTTGTAGCGGTTCCTATTTATCTACTTGCACTTTGACGTGCTTTCGAACTGCTAGGTTGGCAGGAGCTGGGACCAAGCAACGGGAGCTCACCCCGTCACAGGGATTCGAACCGCCGACCTTCTGATCAGCAAGCCCTAGGCTCAGTGGTTTAACCACAGCGCCACCGTACAATTAAAAATGTGGTCAGTTTCCAGACTTGCCATATAACCAGGACATCCCTAAATAAACAGTTGACACTGCTTACAGAAAGTGGCTGGTGATATTAGAGCCCCACCAAATTAAGTATTGGGACAACTAAGCAGGAAAAGGATAGGAATATGTAAATAATAGCATAGGAGGTTGATTTCAGTGGGCTTAAGCATGCCTAATTCTGTGCAGAATTCCTATGAGATTTGTATATTTCAGATTTGAGATCTGGCAAAGAAAACGAGGTCTGGGATTGAAGCTGTAGGTTCTGTTGCTGAGCAGCAACTGCCCTGCAACACTGGAAATTATTTGGGAATCTAATGTGGAAGAGGAAATTGTAGCAGAACCTTGGGAATTGCAGTTTGTTAATTTCACAAACATGGATCAAAAACTCAATTAAACAAACTGGGTTTATTACCAGATCAAGTGTTCTGCAGAGGCTTGATAGACCTCATGATTAGAGCAGGACAGAGGTCATGGGCAATTGCCATCTACAGATGCCTGTCTCCAGAGTGTAAAATTCAAGATTTGTATGTTACCACCCACTATGAGCATGTAATATTGTGCTACGTCTTTATAATCAAGCCTGTGTTAATTAAATATTGGTGCAATATGGAAATCTAAAACATTGCTATGTTTAAAATTTTACTTTTTCAGTTCAGGTCCAGATAATAAATTACTATTTCAAAACATACTGTTTGTAAAAAGAATAGGGAAGTAATTAAGGAAGGATACTCATTTTTACCTTCTGGGGAGAGCCCTTGAACCCATCTGTCGACATGCGTTTGCACAGACCACATGTTGCTCCTCTGTGCTCCAAAGTCTAGGAAGGTTGGCACATTATTGCAAACATGCAATAATAAAAAATGTTCTTGGAAATCTTCATATGACATCCTGACAGAAGATAAAATGCATTCTCAGGCAGGCTTTGCATCATTCTACTTGGTACAACAACTACACATACATTTTCAATCCTGGTTTTGCAGCCCTGAGGACTAGAAATATTTTTGAAATAGAGAAGTGGAATGCAAATGGAGAAGTGGAATTTGCATGGCTCTAGAAAATGACAGAGGACGAGATGGTTGGACAGTGTTCTCGAAGCTACGAACATGAGTCTGACCAAACTGCGGGAGGCAGTGGAAGACAGGAGTGCCTGGCGTGCTCTGGTCCACAGGGTCACGAAGAGTTGGACACGACTAAACGACTAAACAACAAACAACAACAAAGAAAACAAATTGCAAAAACAGCTGGCAGTTACTTGTGGTGAGCAGCCTATAGATTGCTGGTCCTTTTCTTAGGAATTTTTTTTACAGATTGTAGTCTTGGGTTGCATTCATCAACCTATTGCTAAATAGCACTTTGCAAGAGTGGGACAACTCTGCATGTGCTGTTGTAATTTCCTTCCTCTCCTCCCCAACCTGCAATCTGTTCTGAGGTTTTCTCCAACTCTCTGGAGCATTTTTGAGGATGGCATGGGACATGTGCTGTGGGAGGAGGGGCAAAGTCCCCTTGTACAAGTTGAAATTGTCCCACACATTTATTGAGTTGAATACAGCCTCTTATTTTTAATAAGAGGTTTTGCAGTCCCATGGACAGCAAGAAGATCAAACCTATCCATCCTGAAGGAAATCAGCCCTGAGTTCTCACTGGAAGGACAGGTCCTGAAGCTGAGGCTCCAATACTTTGGCCACCTCATGAGAAAAGAAGACTCCCTGGAAAAGACCCTGATGTTGGGAAAGATGGAGGGCACAAGGAGAAGGAGATGACAGAGGACGAGATGGTTGAACTTGGACAGTGTTCTCGAAGCCACCAACATGAGTCTGACCAAACTGCAGGAGGCAGTGGAAGACAGGAGTGCCTGGCGTGCTCTGGTCCATGGGGTCATGAAGAGTCGGACACGGCTGAACGACTAAACAACAACAATCTTTAATATAAGTGTAAGGTAAAGGTACCCGTGACCGTTCGGTCCAGTTGCGGATGACTCTGGGGTTGTGGCGCTCATCTTGCTCTATAGGCTGAGGGAGCCAGTGTTTGTCCGCAGCTTCCGGGTCATGTGGCTAGCATGACTAATCTGCTTCTGGCGAACCAGAGCAGCACACGGAAACGCCATTTACCTTCCCACTGTAGCGGTACCTATTTATCTACTTGCACTTTGACATGCTTTTGAACTGCTAGGTTGGCAGGAGCAGGGACCAAACAACGGGAGCGCACCCCGTCGCGGGGATTCAAACCACCAACCTTCTGATCGGCAAGCCCTAGGTTCTGTGGTTTAGACCACAGCGCCACCCATGTCCGTTAGTGTAACAGGACCCTGAAAATAAGAGTGGCTCACTGCAAGAAGATTATTTATTATTAATTCAATTTTTATCCTACGCTTTCTCCCAAAGAAGCCCAGATGGCAACATATGGAGATTATTATAGCCTGGGGGCCTTAAATCTAGAGCACAGAGAATCACAGAATGACAAATTGTGAAAATACCAGAACTCGCCGTTATCCTTGTCTTCATACAGATATTTCTTGTATTGCTTCGGGACTCGATCCCATTCCATGGAACTACAAAAGAGGACAAGACCATATGAAATATAAAAAAGAGGTTCCTAATTTGCCCAAATGAGTGAAATGGGTGTGACCAAGCAGGACCTGACAAGCCAGAATCCCTTTGGAAAGGTTCATTGTAAATACACCAGCAGAAGAGCAGCGAACACATTTCAGTTTATGAAACACAAAATCATAGAATTATGGAATTGGAAGGGATCCTGAGGATCATCTAGTCCAACCCCCTGCGATGCAGGGATATGCAGCTGTCCTATACAGGGACTGAACCTGAAACCTTGGTGTTATCAGCACATTCTAACCAACTGAGCTCTCCACACCCACATATGAGCATAATAGAAATAAAGAGCACGTATACAAATAAGGCAGGCATCCCCAAACTTCGGCCCTCCAGATGTTTTGGACTACAATTCCCATCTTCCCCAGCCACTGGTCCTGTTAGCTAGGGATCATGGGAGTTGTAGGCCAAAACATCTGGAGGGCCGCAGTTTGGGGATGCCTGAAATATGGGTTACATGGAAAACAAAAAGAATATGAATATGCAACTTAACTTTTAAACCTTGCTCTAAACAATAAACAGCTAAAGAATAAACAGCTTAACCATTGCTAAATCCTACATCGGCTCACCTAAACCCCATAAGCCCTCTAGTTAAAGCTTACTACATTTCCCCAGCTGTCCTAACTACAGGGTGACTCCGTTTAAGAGACAGCGTTAAAATTCCAAGAAGCAGGCTCCTGTGGTCTAAAACACATCTTACTAAAGATCAGTTCACAATCTTTCAGTTTGCGATTGAATCAGTTCATTTTCATTTTCATTTTTTTTTCAAGAAAACTTCATGAGAACTTGCCATCCTTTTAAGGCATTTTTCTTCTATTATACACTTTCTTTTTGTATTCAATTCTCCCTAATGCAATGCATCATTTTTGCTGTTTTCACCAACGTGTGCCTTTTTATGCACACATTTTCCTAACAGGCACATTATATATATATAGGCACATTACTTGATTGGAGAACTGTAGCGCAAAATTTAGAGAAGTGCAAATTGCAAAAAGATCATTGTGTTTTGGTTCACACGTTGCTTCAAAAGGTGTGACTGACAAAAGCCAACAAGCTATATGTAAATTATAAATTATAAACGTCTGGATCTATATTACTGAGGCCTATTCCTCTACAGCAGTAAACCATTTTGGACCTCAAGCTGCATCTGTGTGGTGACTGGAACTGGGGGCAACTTTCACTGCATGGGTGTCTCACCTAGCACTGTCTTTAGCATATGCACCGCTGGGGTGCAAAGATCTGCCCAATGCTCCCAAATTTTAATAATAATAATACAGTGGTACCTCGCAAGACGAATGCCTCATGCAACGAAATACTCGCAAGACGAAAGCATTTTGTGATGTGTTTGGTAACTCGCCGCACTTTGCAAGATGAATTTTTTTTGCGTTTTTTCCCCCTGCGGCAAATTGCGCTTTGCAAGACGAAATTATCGCAAGACGAAGCAACTCGTGGAATGAATTAATTTCTTCTTGTGAGGCACCACTGTAATAATAAATTTTTATTTATACCCCGCCCTTCCCGGTTTAGAAACCGGGCTCAGGGCGGCTAACAATGAATATAAAACATCAACCCAAAACAACTTAAAACCAACAAATGTAGTTTAGCCCCCAAATTAACACCACCACACTTAAACTTCTAAGTATTGTTTAGTACCTACTAAGGAGAAACATCAGTCGTGTCAAAGGTGCCGCTGACCCATCTCAATACAATATGTAACATAATATTTTGATGTAAGAGTTAATTTGGCGTGCACGGCGCCGTTGTGAATGACAAGCGGCGGCAGCAGCATGGCACGTCTTTGGTAAATGAGCGCACAAAGTCGAAAGTCCTTTAGTGAAACAGTAGGTACACATTCCGGCAATACCTAGGTATATATGTACAGTATTTTGTTTCTCTAGCTTGATCAAAATTATTTATTATTTCATAACAGGTAGATACCGGTAGTTAAGAGCTTTGGCAACTTCAGCGACAGGCGCCCGTTGCCCCCCAGAGCTCTGCACCCCTTGCACTCCTGGGTAAAAATGGCCCTGGTCTCACCTCAGATTCCCAACATGCTTCTCCCTGCCACTCCATTTTATCCTCACAAACAGGTAAGTCAGGCTAAGACCTTAATAGCAGAGTGAAGATTTGAACTCTGGTCTCCCAGGTCCAAGCAAATTAGATTGACAGACTTGCATTGGTTTGCTATGTGTCATGCATTTGCTGTTCTTTTAGAATGTGTGATTCTATTTTGGATTAAAACTTGGCACAGATCACTTTGAATGTTCTGAATGCACTGAATCTGCTTGATGGCAGGTTGCTAAAATACAGTAAACGAATCTGAATCTGATGCACTCCTACACTGATAAAATGCTACAAAAAAGAAGCAGCTTGCTAGAAATGCTCGATCGCATGAAGACTGCAATATGTACATTAACATATGTATGATATTTGATTGCTTTGGGGCAGCATTTTATCAATGTGCATATGTGTATCAGTACTGCGGCAGGGGCAGGGAGAATCTAATGAGGGGGGGGGATAAATTCATTAGCTTGTCTACCGCCCCTGCTTCCGCTATGCATGAACGGATTGATAAAACACTGCCCCCCAAAGAAAACAATCATGTAGCTGAAAACTGCAGTGCATGCACAGAGCTCAATATAAAACTCAGAAATTTAAAAAAAAGAAGAGAGAGGGATGGATGGATGAGTACATATGCATCACTTCTACTTTGGAAAGAAGACCAGAAATCCAAATTCCAAGGAGAAATTCGGATGGGGTGAATTTCGGAAGCATCACTCGTTCCTTTCAATGCTTAGTTCTTCCCCTAAAGCTTAAAATTCAGCCACGAATGAGCACTGAACAAATTGCCAGGAGTAAGAAGCTACACACTTCATTCTTAGGTCCTGATCATGCACCTTTGTTGTTGGGGTGCTTAGAATGCCATACAAAGAAGAGAATGAAACAGTTTCTGTTGGTTTTGATAGTCCTGGATGGCACCGGGGCTGGCTGAAGGCATTTTGCTGCCGAAGTCAAAGCAGCAAACACCACGTGCACACGCACTCAGGTGCGAGCACTGTTTCTCTCTCTCTCTCTCACTCTCACTCTCTCCCCCCCCTCTCTCTCTCTCACACACTGCCCCCAAGTCAAGATGCACAGTAGCCAAGACCTGTCAAATCATTTTGGTGCCTGAGGCAGAAACTCCTACAAGCACATCTCTCCCTCTCTGAGAATAAAAATGCAACAATAATAAACAACTCAAAATGTACTGACTTTTCAGGATACCCGAAACCAGCTGGCTGAGGTGACTATCTCACTATGCCTAATGGTACGGCTGACCCTGGGTGTACTTTAATAAAGAAATAATTCTTTGCATCTTTAGCTGCTGTTATTACCTCTCAGCAATCCCACCACACAGACATTGCATTAGCCATCCAGCTGTGTTAATTCTCAAGCTGCAGTTTTATAATTAAGTGATAATTGTGTTGTATGCATAGCATTAACCAAGCAGAACTCAAGAATTGTATTGATCCATGCAGTTTAAGCCTGCTCCACCAAAATTTCAACAGTACTGAGATTAGAATTAAACTTTGCAAAACCTGGGAAACTACTATACTATACTATACTATACTATACTATACTATACTATACTATACTATACTATACTATACTCAGTGCTTTTTTTGGTAGAAAAATAGGTGCCAGTACTCATCATGAAGTTGTTACAGTAAGTGCCACACTTTTAAACAACAAAGAGAGCACCTACCAGTACTGTGTACCCTTGAGTGCCCCTGAAAAAAGCATTGACTATACTATACTATAGGGACGCGGGTGGCGCTGTGGGTTAAACCACAGAGCCTAGGGCTTGCCGATCAGAAGGTCAGCGGTTCAAATCCCTGCGATGGGGTGAGATCCCATTGCTCGGTCCCAGCTCCTGCCAACCTAGCAGTTCGAAAGCACCTCAAAGTGCAAGTAGATAAATAGGTACCGCTACAGCGGGAAGGTAAACAGCATTTCCATGTGCTGCTCTGGTTCGCCAGAAGCGGCTTAGTCATGCTGGCCACATGACCTGGAAGCTGTACGCCAGCTCCCTCGGCCAATAACGTGAGATGAGCACCACAACCCCAGAGTCGGTCATGACTGGACCTAATGGTCAGGGGTCCCTTTACCTTTATACTATACTACACTATACTACAGTATACTATACTATACTATACTATACTATACTATACTATACTATACTATACTATACTATACTAACTTCTTAACTTCAGTCACACCAGCATGTAGATACTAAAGAACACTTCTCAGGAAATATTATTTTAGTAGCCCAGAGGAAAGGAAGATGGCTATATAAAACCATAAAGCAGCTAGTATACTGTTGCACGTACAGTATACTGTTCTTGTTTTTCAGTTTTCATTTGCTAATTCAACAAAGGGGTGGGGGGAATGAAAAATAAAGGATTATGAATACTGTACAGGAGCATATTTTCCAAATTTTCAGCTCTGTGGTAGTGGGTGGGGGCAAAATCATGGGACACCATCCAACCACTGGTAATTTCTTTTAAGTCTTATTGATCTCAATCATTTCATGCTTAAATCATTCGTAGTGGAATCGATGAGACATAAAAGTGCTTATTTTTGATAGACGGCACCTAGGGTAATTGTAGTGAATTGTTCTTAGGTGTGAGGAAAGAAGAAAAAGGAAATAGCATGCCCAAAGCGAGAGCCGGTTGGGAAGGGCCATAGCTCAGTTGCACAGCAATTGATTTTGCATACAGAAGGTTACAAGTTCCCTGGCATCTCCTGAGAGAGACCCATGCCTGAAATTCTTGAGAGCTTTGCCTACAGTAGGCAATACTGAGAGAGACAGTCGGATGGTTTAATTCAGGATAAGGCAGCTTCTTATGTTCCTATGACCAGAACATAAACTGTAGAAGATGAACTTTGGAGGTGTTGACCAGGGCCAACGGGGGTCCCACAAAATGGAAAGCGAATTTAGCGGCGGGGCTGACATTTTTTTGATGGTTTTGGGCAGTAGAGGCACAATAATATTACTTTGATGGCAGCCAGCAGAGGCAGCTTTTATCCCCCTCCCTTGTTCATCTTAAAAACAATAATAGCTTGGCCACTGCCTGTGGTGGCAGCAACAGCACCAATGAAGTCTTTCTTGATGGCAACCAAGCAGGTGGCGTACAACTCAGGTGAGATCCAGCAACCATCTTGCTCTGCTGCTACTGCCTACTTCACATGGATGCCACCATTTTGGCCCCAGCAGCATCAGAAGCCAAGGAAGGAAGCTGCAGCAGAGCAGAACAGTCACTGGAGAGCTGCCTCAGTCTGTCCTGCCTGTTCCTCCGAGGTTTGCCTGGGTCACAATCTGGGAAATCAGCAAGAGGGAGGGTGCACAGTTTGGATGTGCTTTAAGGTGAACAGGGAGGGGTTGGTGAGCAAAAGCAGCATGGCCGGCGGCAGCCCCCAATGAAATAAAACATTTGAAATCATACCGATCGCTCCAAGCTCCAATCCACTCCTTACGACCATAAGGATTCCAAAGTCTAATTAAACGTTCCGTCATACCCATATAGGGAACCTATTAAGAAGAAAGAAAAAGTCAGTGGCATCTTGTATATTGGGGGTGTTTTGTGGGGGAAAGAGATGTGTAAAAGCTTCTTCTACTGTATTTTGGGAGGCTCGCTTTAGTTCCTAACTTTGTCTGCATCTAAGGAACAAAGGAGAAGGGGACGACAGAGGATGAGATGGTTGGACAGTGTTCTCGAAGCTACGAACATGAGTTTGACCAAACTGCGGGAGGCAGTAGAAGACAGGAGTGCCTGGCATGCTATGGTCCATGGGGTCACGAAGAGTTGGACACGACTAAACAACAACAACAAGGAACAAAGGATGTGACCCTCCACACAGTGAAGTTGCTTAAATCCCATTGCCTTCGATGGGATATAATAAGCCTTACTATGCACAAGATGGTAGGCAATGCAGCTTTTTTTAAAACTATGTGACGCGGGTGGTGCTGTGGGTTAAACCACAGAGCCTAGGGCTTGCCGATCAGAAGGTCGGTGGTTCGAATCCCTGCTCGGTCCCAGCTCCTGCCCACCTAGCAGTTTGAAAGCACATCAAAGTGCAAGTAGACAAATAGGAACCGCTACAGTGGGAAGGTAAACGGCGTTTCCATGTGCTGCTCTGGTTCGCCAGAA
The DNA here is from genome assembly GCF_963506605.1 of Zootoca vivipara. Lineage (NCBI taxonomy): Eukaryota > Metazoa > Chordata > Lepidosauria > Squamata > Lacertidae > Zootoca > Zootoca vivipara. The sequence continues at coordinate 88,178,058 of NC_083278.1, forward strand.
GCGGCTTTGTCATGCTGGCCACATGACCTGGAAGCTATATGCCGGCTCCCTCGGCCAATAATGCGAGATGAGCGTGCAACCCCAGAGTCGGTCACGACTGGACCTAATGGTCAGGGGTCCCTTTACCTTTACCTTTCTGTGGAAAATGCATTATTTTTGCAATACACAAAACAAATACTGCCTAGTAAAACATGGGAGCAAAATAAAAATAAGTCCTGGAGCACTTATTAAGTACTAAATAAGTCCTATACACTGTTGTAGCATGATTGAAACTACCTTATTCACACTTATGGAAACAGTATGTGAAATGAAACACAACTATCCTTAGAAATATGCACTTCTCTGAATTTTGTGATGCAGTACTTCAACCAAATATGTGTATATTAGGAGAAATGTGTGTACAAAAATGTGTATATTAAGAGAATTTATTGATGAAAACAGCATATGAAAATGTGTATATTAGGTAAAATGCACACCGAAATAATGGTAAATTCTGTTTGTTTGTTTTAAATTGCAAACTGATACAGAAATCAGGAGAACTGACACTAAGATTAAAGATAAACTGAGAGAAACTAAAATTGACAGATTCATTCATCTCTAACTGCAAGTTACCTCCTTGTTAACATGGAGCATAAAGCTATTAATGGCTACTTGGCATGATGGGTATGTTCTGCCTCCAGAGGCAATAGGACTCAAATGTGTGGCAAGTGCTATTGCACTCCGGTGCCGCTTGCAGTCTTCCCATAGGCTTCTGGCTAGCCACTGTGAGAACATCACTGCTGGACCAGATGGGCCATTGGCCTGAATCAGCAGACTCTTCTTATGTTCTGATGATGCCCTTGATGAAAGCACTACTTTAATACACGTGGTCAGCATGTATGGTCAGGTTCACAAAAGCATTTATTGGCTTTGGGTATGAGCATTCAGCTTCCTAAGCATGTTTCTTCAATATGTAGAAACTATATTGTAGCTTCTTTTAGGAGATGCTGCTTTCTGTGCTTCCAGTTGTAAATAAATTCAAAACATGAGAAGCTTCCATAAATCTTACAAGGTTCTCACCTTGAAATGTAATCACTGAGTTCTGGATTCTGTTCTCAGCTCGATATTAACAAGTCTCTCTGCCTCTAACAGCCAACTAAATACTATATCTGTTCAGTCTTGATGTGTGCCTTTTCCTACTGAGACTTTACTCTTTCCCCATACATTTCATTTTCAAGTTGCCACAAAATCTTACAGCTGGTTTAAGTCACTGAACTCTCGTCTATTTTTTTTTCCTTCACAAAATGATGCAGTGCCAATGTTGTCTTATAGGCATAGCTGCCAAGTTTTCCCTTTTCTCGCGAGGAAGCCTATTCAGCATAAGGGAAAATCCCTTTAAAAAAGGGATAACTTGGCAGCTATGCTTATAGGGGGGAAACAGGTTAAAATTTCAGACCATTCAATTACTGGGAGCAGGAGTCATGAAATCCATTCTTCCTTTTTTTTTCCTTAGGGCCAAATCAGACATGCAGCCTGACTGCTCTCCCCACCCAGCTCCCTGGTTTTATAATGCTCTCACATCATTATAATATTACATGGAGAATGTTCAGGATACAAAGACAGTCTGCAGCCATTTATGACGTCCTGTTGGCTCTTGCTGCAGGTTTGAATGGGCTGCAGGATATTTTCATGCATAGCCCAATTCATGCAAAACTTGTGCAACCCCTGGACGCAAAACAGTTCACATGGGGGGAAATGCAACCATTTGTGCAAGTCCTTAGGTAATTTTGCCTTGGATATTTTGCTGGCAAGACTCTAACCAGCAGTCTCTCAAATGCACAATTATCTAAGGAAGTTGAGGAGGGGGCAAGACAAGGAGGCAGGGCCTCAAGGGCTAGGTGGGAAGCTTTCAAATGCTGCATTTAGCCTGGGGACTGGAGATTTCCCATCCCTGGGTTAGAGTAAGCCAAGAGCATCATGAGGTGTGGGGGTTTTTTTTTATCTCTCTGTTGAGATAAATCATGGGCATATTATTTGAACCAGTTTGGCTCCTAGTTTATTGTTAATGGTTAATGCATTATCACCAAAGTTTATAGTTTAACCAAAGTCATTATAATTATAAGGGTTTTTACATTAAGAAGAGAATAGGCTAAACCATAACACTATGAGCGCATTGATCTCTTTTATTTAACACTCTGCATGCCAATTCCTGCTCCTTCCAAACACTAGTCTATGTTTGGGGTCTCCAGTGTGGTGCCTGTGGGCATCATGGTTTCTTCATATCACACACCCCCCCACACACACAGTGCCTGCCAAAGCCCCCTCACCCTCTCAATTCTTTTATAGAAATGTGTTTTTTTGGGGGGGGGGAGAGCCATGTGTTAGTTGTATATTGCCTTCTTTTTCACCCGTGTTTTAGTAGAATTTCTGGGGTGGAGTGTCTTGCCTGTTTTGTTTGGGGAGCGAATCTAAGCCTTACCCAGTTTTCTCCTGTGAAATGGTGATTTTGTGGTAGCCCTGGGCCCGAAATAGTTGGGAACCCCTGTTCTATGGAGCATTTACACCACCTGATTCCCAGTTCTTTCTCAAATGGGTGTGAGTGCTATGGCACCTATTAACTGCATATCATTCATAAGCAATTACAGGCAGTGTATGTATTTGTGTGGTGATGTGAGGAGTACTCAAGTTGCAAGGGAATGTCCTATGCCATCACTTGGTCCCCTTGGGCAGCTGACAGGGCCCAAGCAAAGCCCACAGCCACTGGCTCCTGCACTGTGCCCTTTGGACAACCAGGTCCAAGAGCTTTCAGTTTAACGATCTTGAAATTTTCTCCTGTAGGGCATTATGGAAAGTTAAAATGGCAGCTCAGACCCAGCCATCTGGTCATGGTGTGCCAGCTGCTACCACCCCTCCCTCCCACACCTCAGTTAAGCCCACAAGTGTAGGAAGGGACCTGGCACAGATCATTTAGTCGAGGGCCCTGCAAAGAGAGGTATCTGTATAGTAATGCAGTTCCCGGAAGAACTACATGCCATATTAGTGAGCATTCTTACTGCTGCCAAAGGAAGGAAAGCCAGAGGATTAGTCAAGGTCATTGTCCGTTTGGCCATATTTTTTTTGTCCTTGTTGATACGGTATGAGCATCGTAAGTGATGATTCTGGGGGATGAGCACTGCACTCACCTTGAAGGCAGACCCACTTACTGCAGTAAATCCTTTGCTTTCTTTTGCCGTCGCTGGATTATTACTTTCTGCCAAATTGATCTCCTTCCCCAGAAGATGATATTAAAATTTGGGGCAAGGGAAGGGTGTACGCTCGGGAAAGATAAACCTCGCAGGTGAAGAAAATGACTTCTTCATCCAGCTGTGAACTCTTGACTCTGCACTTTAGCATATTCTGAGCAATGTCTCTTTCACAGGGCACTTTCCCACAGCAAGTGTTTTGTGGACTTGAGGTTGCTTTTAAGTGTTGCACAACGCCACATAACACTTTCCATATTAAAATGCTGTCCCATATTTCCTTCCTTATTTAACCTGGATTTACCATTTCCTTTTTTAAAATTATGGGTTGTTTTTTTTTAACATATTGGATTATCTGCAGAAATGGTAAACTGTGTTTAATGCTATCGGGTGGTGCTCTTGCATCAATAGTTTATATCTCAGAATTAAATTAACTCCATGGATTCAACCCACAGAAGTGTCCGTTCATTTAATTTGTTTCGGCCTCTTAAAACTTGCCCGAGGCCCTTTTTCTGGTAAGTGGGTTATCTTCTGCCACATCACTGGCTGAACCAATGAGTGTTAATTATGGGCTCAGTGTTTCATCATTCTTGATAGTTCCCTTAAAAACGACTAGCTCGCTGTGTCACCTTGCTAACTTTATCATTTCTTTACTTCTACATAAAGCGACTGGGTTTCAGACATTTCAGGAAGGCAGGAATGAAATTATGTGATCTCAGTGACGCATGGAGGTCTAGATTAGATCAACGCAACGTTACCTTCTGGCCCTAAAAGCAATGAATTATGAACATGGGGATAGAGAACAGCGGGCCAGCTGCCAATTAGGAGAGAGGGCTGTGGGAAGAAGACAATTAAGAATGACAGAAAGAAATGTTTTCTCTCTCACCTCTGCAGTCTCCACAACAGTGTAGGCATGACCTTGAACAATTCCATTCTTCTCGTTTACCGCACCGTTCTGAATGGAGAAAGGACAGCTATAACTTCTCTAAAAGCATTAGCAAACATATTTTCATTTGATCCAATGAATGTGGTCTGTCCTCCAATCTAAGGAAACTTCAGGGGGGCTCAGGAGGAACTCCTAGGTTGTGTAACTCCTCTCCCAGAGTGGTATGCTGGGCACTTTCATTATATAGCTTTCGGCAAATGCTGAAGTCACACTTCTTTTGACACTTGAGAGAGGTTTATTTCTGGACCTGCCTTATTTTTCCAATTTAAAGTTGTTCTAAGCTGTTTTCAGTATTGTGTTTTAATTGCTGTAACTTGCCCTGGGACCTTGGGGGTAAAGCGTGAGTAATAAATTGTAATAATAATAAGAGCACCGTGTCTTGTAAGAACAGTTACAGCCCATGACACTGAGCATTCAAACAGAGAAGGCCAGTGAGTGTGTGTCCCCGGCCCTCCTCCAGAACCTAGAAATGGGGGTGGAAATTGAGTGGCACACACTACCTGGTTTCCAGGTTTATTTAGCATGGCTGTATGGCACTTTGCTTGAGGGGAAAGCATTACATAGAATCATAGAGTTGGAAGAGACCACAAGGGCCATCCAGTCCAACCCCCTGCCAAGCAGGAAACACCATCAAAGCATTCCTGACAGGTGGCTGTCAAGCCTCTGCTTAAAGACCTCCAAAGAAGGAGACTCCACCACACTCCTTGGCAGCAAATTCCACTGCCGAACAGCTCTTACTGTCAGGAAGTTCTTCCTAATGTTTAGGTGGAAGCTTCTCTCTTGTAGTTTGAATCCATTGCTCCGTGTCCGCTTCTCTGGAGCAGTAGAAAACAACCTTTCTCCCTCCTCTATATGACATCCTTTTATATATTTGAACATGGCTATCATATCACCCCTTAACCTTCTCTACTCCAGGCTAAACATACCCAGCTCCCTAAGCCGTTCCTCATAAGACATCGTTTCCAGGCCTTTGAAAAGAGAGAATTGTAAAGCCATTCATGCTTTACAAGCTGATGGAGCGAGAGCATTAATGCTAGGAGGCCATAGTTGTCCCTCTTCAGACACGAGATGCACAGCCAAGTAGACCAACAATTTCAGGGGTTCTGCATGCAATTTTGAGGGGTACAGGTGAACGAGACCGATTCTTGCTGCATCTTCTTATATTCCAGTTCCTAGAAAAAAACAAAACTTCTAGCTTACCTCTGGAGGAGTGACGCATCCCATGAGGCAACCTGACTTGGCAGCGGCTTTCACTACCTCATACAGGTAAGAGGAAGGGCGAGCAAGGTTGAAAGACATCTGGACCCCGCCTGTGAAGTCCACTAAAGCCTCAGAAATGTAGCCCATGTGCAACTTCCGATAGGAACCGTGCAATCTGGAAGAAGAGAGAAGACTTTGAGGTTAGGCCAGTACCAGATTTAAGAAGGCCCTGGGAAAGGTGTCCTCTAAGACCAGCGTGCCCCCCTTTTAAGCTTGCCAATGGTTTTTTAAAATATTGGGTGCACAGTGCAGTGAGGAAGTGGTCAAGACTACAGTCAGAATGTCCATGTATTGGGGCCCAGAGGCATTCTGATGGGGAAAAGAAGACGAGCGGTTGCATACCCTCCAACATTTCTCCAATGAAAATAAGGACATCCCATTCCATAATGATAATTTTACTATTTATACCCCACACATCATACCGGGTCGCCCCAGCCACTCTGGGCAGCTTCGAACATATATAAAAACATAATAAAACAATAAACATTTTTAAAAGACCTTCCCTATACAGGATTGCCTTCAGACGGCTATGGGAGTGGATAACTCCATACCCTCCAACATTTCTCCAATGAAAATAGGGATGGCCTAAGGAAAAGCGGGACATTCCAGGGTCAAATCAGAAACTGGGACGGCTTCTCTAAATCAGGGACGTCCCTGGAAAATAAGGGCACTTGAAGGATCTGCGGTTGCAGTCTCAGGTTCACTGCACTAGTTTTTTGTTTTTAAATGAAAAGAAAATTGGCAGGACTACAAACCCCCCTGGGACCCATTCTTTTCAATCATGCTGGGTGCTGGTGCCAGGGCTGGACAGCTGGGAAGGAAAGAAGGTTATTTCATTTTATTTATTTGTAAGGTCATAAAAGAAAGATTAGGTTTGATGGATAGAGAAGATGAGGCAGGGAGAAGATACATTTTTTACAGGGACATTTCACAGCATGTGATTTAAAGGTACAAAGGCATGAGGGAAGGGAGTATACGGCGATGGCTCCCCACCACCACAATTTTTTGTAGCAGGTGAATGAGTACATCAGCAAGGTTAGTGAGTGGGGCTGTTTGAAACCGGCTGGAAAAAAAATATTCCCCATCAGGAAATGAGTTGTAATCTAAAAATTGCAAATGGGAAAAGGACAATTTTGACATTTTCCATTTTTTTAATAGGAAAACAGGAATGACTGGTAACTGTTTTTGTGGCAAAGATTTCTGGTTTGAAGCCATATTTATCCTTAAATTGCCAATTTAATGCAGGTGTGTTAGAAAATCTGGTTGGCAAAGGGAATATGAGGCTGCCAAAGGGAGCAGGTTGCCTGCAGCTGGTAGAAAGGAAGAAGGGGGAGAATGGGAGAGGGATTCCCTCAAACCTCAAACAGCACCACATCTCGCAGCTGCAGAAACTCCTCAGTGATTCCTGCAAATGGCATGGCTTGAGAAACCAGCAATGGCATATAGTAGCAGAAATCAGCTACCAGATCACCATGGCTGTGTCAGTTTGCATTTCTTAGTACATAAAGTATTGATCTGATGTGTAGAGATCTTTCCTATTCTACTAAATTCAAGAGGGCTCTGGAAGCTTCTGTGTGTGAAAGAAACAAGCAGAAGGTTCATGATGTTTGAGTACAGCTGGCTTGAACTGGTTCTCTTATCTCTTTCTGCCAAGGTCATGCTGACTATCAAAATAAGTCCAGAAGGAGCCTGGGTTTCAGTTTCACTTTCTTTCTCTCTTCCTTCTGGTGTGGTGTTCTGTACATAGCGTGCTTAGTGTTAAGGTTTAGACTTAATATAAAGGTAAAGGTAAAGGGACCTCTGACCATTAGGTCCAGTCATGACCGACTCTGGGGTTGCGCGCTCATCTCGCATTATTGGCCGAGGGAGCCGGCGTATAGCTTCCAGGTCATGTGGCCAGCATGACAAAGCCGCTTCTGGCAAACCAAAGCAGCACATGGAAACGCCGTTTACCTTCCCGCTGTAGCGGTTCCTATTTATCTACTTGCATTTTTACATGCTTTCGAACTGCTAGGTTGGCTGGAGCTGGGCCCAAGCAACGGGAGCTCACCCCGTCACAGGGATTCGAACCGCCAACCTTCTGATCAGCAAACCCTAGGCTCAGTGGTTTAACCACAGCGCCACCTGGGTCCCAGACTTAATATAAGTTATTGTAAATTTAAGTTAAGTCTGCTGCAACTGGATTTCTTATGGACAGTGCCAATTCTGAATGTATTTGGATTTCTGACCATTACGCTCATTTGCCTTCAGTAGCAGTAAAGCTCTGCTGGATGAAAAATAATCACCTCTGTCTCTATTTTTTGGGGAATCCTGCAGCGTGTTTTTAGTTTTTACTCTGCTAACTATACATCTGAGTTCTGCTCAATATTGAGTAGAATCCCATGACAGACTGTATATCTGTGGCCACACCAGGACATATAGAAGAAGCAGACCATTTGGATCCCTTCCAGTCGGGATTCAGGCCTCATCATGGGAATGAAACTGCCTTGGTCACACTGGTCAATGATCTCCGACGGGCTAGGGACAAAGGTGAGAGCTGTTTCCTAGTTCTTCTTCGTTTGGCCTCCAGGCATGAGGTTCCCTATTCCTACGTTAGACCACATGTAAATCAGGATAGAAACTGACACATCAGTCCATTACTGGTCCATGTCAATTTCATATTTGTTCATTTATAAATCCCTTCCATTCACATTCCATATTAGTTTGAGATTATAGCATTTAAACATGCATGAAAATCCATATATAAATGGTATTGAAACAGTTTGAGATGAAATCCATTAGAAATTGTACTGTTTCTTTTTTGAGCCAAGAACTGCAAGACTGAGTGAAATTCAAAGGAAATTTATATTTTTAATCTGTGATTTTGTCTAGATTTGCGAATTTGGTTGGTTCTCTTATTAAAAATGCAAACTAAACAAAATTATAATTTCTTTGTGAATTAGGATACTAGGTGGCCTGATCCATACCTCGCAGACAAATGTACAAATCAGAACATAAGTATCCTTCAGATCTTACACTTAACTGAATTTTGCAATGCTTTAGCATCAAAACACATATTTTGAGCTAAAATATGTATAAGAGAAAATAAATTTACAGGTGCATATTTTGTGAGAAAGTACGTTAAAACATGCATTTAAATGAGAATTTTTAAAAAAGCAGATAAATGTAGAAACTGGGACGGAACGGATTTATGAATGGACACATAGGAAAGTGACACAGATAATCTGTGATAACTTTAAAAAACTGATCTCTTTATTTCTAACTGTTATAAAATAACAATTATGAAAAATGGGTACCTGGTCCTACAGTTATATAACACTATTTCATGAAGCATGAAGAAAGATAAAGAAAGCATCATAAAAATGGTCCTGAGATACACTATGTTTTGGGATTGTTTTGTGTTTTGTTCTGCAGTTTAATCTTGAATTCATCCCTAGGCAGGCTTTGTATCATGCTGAAATTTTGCACACAAACTCCCCATTGCATGCCACATTGTGAAGCAACCACCCTGGTGGCATATTTGCAATCTTCTAACTTCGAAAACAATTTGCCACTGTTGCAAGGAGATCTGATAGAGATGAGAAAGCATACAAGCAATGTTTGGAATTAAGCACGGCAGATATATGTACAACACAAGCACTAATCTCAGATTCCTTTTTGTTGTTGTTCAGGTCATTCAGCGTTCAGCAAATAGTAACAAGTCTGGCTACCAGAAGGCATCTTTCAAGCCTTGTTGCCTTATCTTGGGCTTTTGATTGCAAACGCAAAAAAAATAAATAACAAAAGAAAGGAAAGAAAAAAGACAAATCAGAAGCGACTGCAGATAACAGGAGTGCATGTCATTAAAACTCACAGTAAGCACACTATCTGAGTAACACAGAGACTCGGAAAATGAAATCCATGGCTAATTGTATTTTAAAATAATGTTCTCGACCTAGACTGACAAGAAAGGAATTTACAGTATACACAGGGGAAACCCCTGTTGCTGAAAATCTCATAAACAGCATCTCTCGCCATCTTAATGAAATAGCGATCTGGAATGAAAACGCTGCTCAGCAAAGTGGTACCTGAGTCAACTCCTTCTAAAGAATGTTCCGGTCTCTCAAAATCAGCACTTTAAGATCAGCTCATTACCTGACCTTTTGTTGCTGCTGCCACACTGCCTGCTTTGTTGTTTTGCAGGGATGGGCTAATTGGAGCTGTAGTCCAAAACCTCTGGAGAGCACCAGAGTTGGCAAAGAAAGGAGATGGAGAAGGAATACAGGCATAGATTTCAAGAAAGGGATTAGGTGGTAATATAACCTGAAGCAAGGTTTTCCATCCCCATTCCAGTAACTAAGGCTATAGTCCTACGCTCACATAACCTGAGATTAAGCCCCATTGAACTCAATATACATGTAAACCACTAGACTACACCAACAACATGTGGAGCTAACATTTGACTACAGCTATACTTTGTGATTGTTTGTTACTTATACGGACCACAGAATAGTTGTCTGTGGTCCTCCTCAAGCATGGGACATTGGCACAGGTTCCTTTTACCTAAAGCATCCATCGCTGGGAGGTCACAATCATTAAACAGAGCATGAAAGAGAGAAAGATTCTATGTGTATTTACTTGGCGTAGGCTTTTTCAAGCAGTGGCGGCCAGAATTCATTTCTGCTCCGGGGATGAACGGATAAGTATTCTCCATTGCGAAAAGGCAGTCGGTCATCTATCACCACATCCAGCCAGTCTCCAAAGTACCAGAACTTGGGAAACAAAAACAAAAAAAGGAGAAGGATAAGCTTCTTTTATTAAGAAGATGAATTCCTTCTAGGCCAGGTGTGGGGAACCTTTGGTCCTCCAGATGTTGCTGGACTACAACTGTCATCATCCCTGGCCATTCACTATGCTTGTTGAGGCTGATGGGATTTGTAGTTCAGCAACATCTGGAGGTTCCCCATACGTTTAATGTTTGATTTTGTTTGATTGATTTGTATTTTTGTTGGAAGCCTCCCAGAGTGGCTGGGGCAGCCTGTCAGATGGGCAGGGTATAAAATAAATTTATTTAATTTTATTATTTTAGAAATAGAAAGTGCCGTACAGTTAAGCTATCCTTATGGCATGTGTGGGGTGTTCCCAGCTAGCGCTTTCCCAGGCACAGGAAAGCTTTCTGACTGAGAACTCTACATGCCATTCCAATGAGTACATAGTAAACTGTGTTCTACTAAGTCAGACCATTAGTCCTTCCCACTCAATATTGTCTACCTCAGGGGTAGTCAACCTGGTATTCTCCTGATCCTGTGGACTAGCACCTCCGTCATCCCTGGTGTTATATATTGAGAGGTCTGTGTTTGCCTGAACTTGGGTCTGGATTATGGATTCTGAGCCCCTGTGTTCTGATTTGATACATGATATCCAATCACAGAACATTTCAGGATTTGGGCCTCTGCCATTGGCCCTTAAACTCTGAGTCATGATTCGCAGCTTGGAGGTTTAGACAGCCAATTGCATTGGGAGTGGCCCAGGCCTTCAGAAATGTATATAAGCAGTTGTTTTGCCCCTGTTGTCCAGTTCTCTTAGTTCAGTAAAGGTTCTTGCTGTTATCACTGTATCTTGCCTTGTGGGAACCCACCTACACTTCACCTACCATTGGCTATGGTGGCTTGGGAGTTGTAATCCACATCTGGAGGCCACGTTGTTGGCTACTCCTGGTCTATGGATGGGAAACATTTGGTGCTCGAGATGTTATTGAACTCTAGCACCCATCAAACACAGTCAGCGTGGCCAACATCTGAAGGGTCACAGGCTCTCCATCCCTTGGCAATGACTCTTCACAGTCTCAGAAAGGGCTCTTTCTCAGCCCTACCTGAAGATTTCAGGACTTGAACACGGGGCATTTCCTATGCAAAGCATCCGTTCTGCCACTGAATTGCAACCTTCCTCCATGGGGGCCTTTACGCCCCATGTGCCATTTGCCTCTAATAGTGTGTTATAGCTGCCTCTTTGGATCCAGTTCAGCCTCCACACGAACCACAACCAGCTCAGAAAGTCTGTTTCTCAGCCTCCTATGGGCAGAGAAGCAGTTGACAAATTGTGATGTTATTTTCAATACTGGAATGCTTGTTTGAGCTTGTGAAGCTTTGAAAGTGCCCTACCATTTTCATTCTTTAAACTGGGTTTTTTTCCACCTGTCAATAAGCTCTTCTAATTGCAATTAAAATTACTATTTTTGTGAAGCGTTTCATTGATTTGTAAGAAGCAATGAAAATTAAAAGGAAAAATGAGCTTAAGGGGACTGTCCCTCTGCCAACTAGGTGGCAGGAGGCAAGGTATTTGAAATTGCCAGATTTCTTTACTGAAATAGATTCAAAATTATGACACCCATTTGGAAGAATAAATCACTAATAGAAAAACAAAAACAAAATGGAAGTATCCCCTTTTTTACTGGTTCTGCAAAACCATGCTTCCTTAGAGACAGAAAGGAGTAAGGTTGCCCCATCTGCTCTGCTGCAAGACCTCTTTCATCAGGTTCCACCTTCCCTCAACTGTCTCCTAGCAGGAGTAATTCCTACAGGCTGTGGGAGAGAGGGGAAGCAGCCTCTCTTAGTCAAAGCCACCTCATATGCCAGGCTTTGGGAAATCGGCTTCCTCCCCCGTGTCAGTAAATAAGCAGATCAAATGAAAGTCTTACCAGTTAGTTTCTTTAATAAACAAAGCGAGAGACAAAAGAAAGCAGCTCTCTAGAATGGCGGTGCTCCCAATTAAGGCTTACACACCCCTCCATCCCTATTAATCCACATCACTCCTACATCTTGTAATCTGAGTTTGTACCCTCAGTGCTTTCTGTTCTAACACTTTCTGAGCTCTTTGGGGGTGGGGAGGGAGGGGAATGCTGTCTAGAGACTGTGAATCTGTTAACCCTCTCTCTTCCAGTGTTTCTTCTGCTGGCTGTTCCCCATCCAGTATTTCCTAGCTTCTGCCTTCTGAACTATGCCCCTCTGCAAACCACTGTTCTAAATCTATACTGTCCTCCAGCTCCTGGGAAGATTCAGGGTCAGGGGGAGGGAGCAGCTCCTACCATTCATCTTCAGTGCACTCCTCCTCAGCACAGTCCCTGACATCATAGGAATGTTGTGCATCTGAACCCAAAGGTATACTTTACTTAGCCGTAATGTTCCAATAATACACAAGTTCTCAGAGAAGGCTGGAGACAAACTATTTTCACACAATAAGGTCAATTGTCACCCAGTTCTCTGTTGATCTTCCATTGTAATTAACTACTGATTACATATAATTTGCTTTCCAATTACCTTTGCTTTTTTGAAATTATTGGAGGACAGGGCGTTAAACAATCTTCCTGTTCAGTTTTTTTTAATAAAAAAAAGAGAAGAAAAGCCCATCAAATATTGATATCTACTATAAAATAAGATTGCCGTAGTAAGCTATCCTCTAGTCTGCTGGCCACTTAAGCAGCTGGATGGTACAGCTGAAGTGTTTCAAGAAAGAAAGCAAAGATAGAGTTCGCTGGGGACAAACCGAAAGATCCATTTTTGCAATCATTAGCAGGTTAATGTAGTGTGTCATGCCTTTGCTAACAGCATGGGACAAAATCTCCATAGTTGCAGTATCAAGATATAAATTGATGTGTCTGGGATAAATTTGTCACAGTTGTGGCTATAACTTCCAAGGCTGGGCCCTAGGAAAGGAATAAGGATGAACAGAACATGGCCATGTTTCAACATGAAAGGGAAATGAGGAATACTGGGACAATCCTGTCAGATGGTTCATTCCTTCTTTGCTTAATAGCATGTTCCTAAGCAGAGATCGGGACGCAGGTGGCACTGTGGGTTAAACCACAGAGCCTAGGGCTTGCTGATCAGGTCGGCGGTTCGAATCCTTGCGATGGGGTGAGCTCCCGTTGCTCGATCCCAGCTCCTGCCAACCTAGCAGTTCAAAAGCATGCCAAAGTGCAAGTAGATAAATAGGTACCGCTCCAAGTGGGAAGGTAAACGGTGTTTCTGTGCGCTGCTCTGGTTCGGCAGAAGCGGCTTTGTCATGCTGGCCACATGACACGTAAGCTGTACGCTGGCTCGCTCGGCCATAACGCGAGATGAGCGCCGCAACCCCAGAGTCGGTCACGACTGGACTTAATGGTCAGGGGTCCCTTTACCTTTACCTAGGCAGAGATCATCTGAATAAAATGCAGTTTTGTGAATATTTGCCACAAAATCCAAGCCATCCTAAAATCATGGCTCTAGTACCGGGCTGTTTCCGAAGTACAAACAAAAACGGGATTGTAAGCTTCCCAGGGTAGATCATTGGAGTTGCTTTGGTTTTGAATCCACATCTGTGATTGATTAATGTTGATGCTGAGTAATAATTTCCACTCCTTATACTCAGTGTTTTGTAGCATTATCTTCTTTTCCCTTTTCCTCTGCTCCTTGTTAAAATGTAATTTTGGAGAAAGTGGCCATAGCTCATGAAAGCAAACAGTCCCAGGCTCAGTGTCCAGTTTCTCTAGGTAGATCTGGACAGGTAAAGGTAAAGGTCCCCTGGATGGTTAGGTCCAGTCAAAAAGAACTATAGGGTTGCAACACTCATCTCGATTTCAGGTCGAGGGAGCCATTGTTTGTCTGCAGACAGCTTTCCAGGTGATGTGGCCAGCATGACTAAACCACCTCTGGCACAATGGAACACCACGATGGAAGCCAGAGCACATAAAAATGCCATTTACCTTCCTGCCTATTTATCTGCTTGCACTGGTGTGCTTTCAAAGTGCTAGGTTGGCAGGAACTGGGACAGAGCAACAGGAGCTCACTCCATCATGGGAATTTGAACCACTGACCTTCCATTCGGCAAGCCCAAGAAGCTCAGTGGTTTAGGCCACAGAACCACCTGCGTCTCAGAGATCTGGATAAGACGCAACTGAAACCATAGCTTCTAGACAATGTGAAAAACATCAAGCTAGATGATTCAAAGATTAGACTCAGCAGAAGGAAACTACCTATGGAATTATAATATATTGTTGTGAGTTTTGGGGTGTGGCAGGTTAGACCGTATGATACCTGAGTCCCTTTGAATCCCTGGGGTCCTGGAGCCAGCAAGGGTTACAATCTAATGGAGATTCCATTGTTGAACTAGCCAGGCAAGTTGGGCAATAGTTGGTCTTTAGTATAACAAAGGAAGTTGCTCCATGCCAGAGGTTAGATGGGCAGGCTCCCTCCCTCACTGGGTGGGTAGTGAGAAATACAATAGCCAGAGTGTGTGAGAGAGAGCTAGGCTAGAGGCTGCAGGCAGGAACTGAGAGAGAGCTATGCATGATTTCCGTTTGAATTCAAGGCTGTGACTATGGGAGAAGCAAGAACTTTTGGGGGCATTTATGCTGTGAGTCCCTCCACCTTAGATTGAGGTTGTAAAATGTAAAGGTAAAGGGACCGCTGACCATTAGGTCCAGTCGTGACCGACTCTGGGGTTGCGGCGCTCATCTCACATTATTGGCCGAGGGAGCTGGTGTACAGCTTCCAGGTCATGTGGCCAACATGACAAAGCTGCTTCTGGCGAACCAGAGCAGCGCACAGAAACGCCGTTTACCTTCCTGCCGGATACCTATTTATCTACTTGCACTTTGACATGCTTTCGAACTGCTAGGTTGGCAGGAACAGAGACCAAGCAACGGGAGCTCACCCTGTCGCGGGAATTCGAACCACCGACCTTCTGATCGGCAAGCCCTAGGCTCTGTGGTTTAACCCCACAGTGCCACCTGCTGAGGTTTTATATATATGTAAATAAACCACATATAAAGGCACCACAGTCTCGGTTGTGTTCCTCATTCAAATGAAGCCAGATTTTGGGCACATGCCTGGAACTCCTGGAATCTCACACCATTGGTGATTGGGGTGGCTTGCAAGAATATAGTTATGGCTGGTGCCACTGGCCAAGGGCCCCTGATCTAAGGGGTGCCCACTGCCCAAGCCTGACATACTGCCGTCACCAACCTAGAGTATCTGATTTAAATGTATAGTGGGAAACCCTAGTGAATAGTAAGAATTCTATTCTTGCCTGTATGCTCTTTTGATTTAATACGTTCAAGAATCATCTACCAAAAATGGGTGGTTGAAGTTTGAAACAAAAGGCAGCATTTGATGTCTCTCCAACCTTCTATACCTCCAAAATTATTTTTTAGTTTAAAAAAGTGATCAAGGTAGCCGAGTTTAAATTTTGTATAACAAGAGCGAGAAAGGTTTTGGATGCAACTTGCATTTATCTGAACCATCAAAGTGAAAGCATGGCTTCAAGCCAGGAAAAACAATCCAATTTGTTTTACCTTTAATCATTGTTGCTGATTGGCAGAGAACAAATGCATGGAGACACTTGGAGTACCATCTTTCCAAGCTCTTTGATGTTGGAGGGCTTTTTTATTTCTTTCCTCAGTCAAAAGCTCATGGCAAACAGCTAGTAGCACAAGGCTGCTGGCCTATTGACTATGAAGGTTTAAGGCTGAAACTGCAATGCACCTTTGTTCAAACATCGCAGAAAGCAGTGAGGCTAAAGTGCAAACAAGAAGGCGTCTTTCAAGAGATTGAAGCCATTTTATCTGGGTACTGGAAGATTTCCAAGGATCAAGAGTAAAGTTCACAATAAAACAGAAATCCCCCTTTTATTTGGTGATTAATTCAAGCTCTCCTGTTTAGCACAGAGGAAAGGAAAACCGTGCTGTGCAGCTGTTAGGATCCCTTGAGCTACACAATTTTGTTTAATTTGTTAGTTGCAAAACTTGTCACTACCATTCTTTGTTGTTTTTTCAAAAGCACGCCATGTGACCTAGAAAAAAGGGTGAACCAATAACATTGCTACAATTCCTCAAAACCCCAGAGGAAAAGGGGTTGAGAATTTGATAGGCTAGGCTTCTTTCAGCTCCTGGCTGGGCATAATTAACTACAAGCAAGAACAATGAAACCAAGCTAAGCAATAGCTTTGCCCCTTAGGCAGGGGTGGGGGAATTCTTTGGTCTGGTGGGCCAGATCTCCGCCCCCCCCATCCCCAGGTGAGAAGGGCTGGCACAGCAGGGGCGTTTCGTTGACTTTGCTGCCATTGAGTTCCCTGCACCTTCCTCTTTCCCGCTCAGTAACTGGCATCTACACAAAGGGTTGGGAAGCCAGGTGAGCAATGTGACCCCGTCGGCACCTCACCGCCACCCGCCAAACATACGCATGAAAATACATCAGGTGCTTAATGACTAATCTCTGTGGATGGGGATGTTAAATCAGTGCTTTCCAATTTCTCAAAGTCCTTTGAAGTAATATAGAAATGGCAGGCACTATGACTGAAATAGAAAATAGGCTTTTTTATCTCTTTGTTGGAGGAAATGGTGCATTCTTTACCAAGTTGCATAAAAACTAATTATCAAGCTGTGCTGCGCTAGCAGCAACTTTGAAGAGATAATTTAAGAACATTACGGACAAAGATATTTGATTCAGGGGTATGAGTGTTTGGGTTGGTCTTTGTTTGGTTTAGCTTGATCTTCTTGTCAGAAGAAAAAGTAGATGCAGGTATACCGAGTTCCTGATAAGAGGGTAGTGGGAAATATTTTCAAATACCATAATAAATTCTACTTCTTAATAAGAAGACTGGAATGCTCTTAAATAATGCGTACAAGCTTTTCATGAAGTAATTCCAGAGTCTATTTTAAACCTTTATTGGAGAGAGTAATTCAAAGTCGTGTTGTGCTGAAACCTCCGGTTTCTCAAAAGTTTTTATTTCCTCCCAAGAGAGGCTACTATATGTTGGAAGCCGCCCAGAGTGGCTGGGGCAACCCAGTCAGATGGGCAGGGTACAAATAAAAAAAAAGTTGTTGTGGTTCTGCCTCATTCACAGGGTGTTTTAGAATTTAACAATTATTTTGGTGAGTTCAATTGTGAGGTATTCAAAGATGGTGCATGTGTGTGCCTTTTAATTTACATTAAACCAGCATAGCTGCCAAGTTTTCCCTTTTCTCACGAGGAAGCCTATTCAGCATAATGGAATTTCCCTTAAAAAAAGGGATAACTTGGCAGCTATGTAAACCAGGTGCGAGGAACTTTGGCCCTCCAAAGGCTACACCATCCCTGGCTATTGGTCATGCTGACTATGGCTGATGGGAGCTGTAGTTCAGCAACATCTGGAGGGCTAAAGGTTCCCACACCTGTATCAAACATTTCTCAACTGCTCTGCAGCCTCCCTTGCTGCTCAGTCTTCCTGATCTGAAAAGACCACCATTACATCATTATGTCTTGCTTTACCTAGCACAGGGAGCCAGATACCAGCTGCCCGAGAGTGCTGCACTCACTGATTTTGTTTTTGAAGGAACTCCTTTTGCACCTAAAAAAAAACACCCCTCGACACTGATTGTAATAAAAGTGACAAGATTTCACATTAAAGAAATGCAGGAATAACAAATAGCTGTCAGGCACAAGGCAGGCAGACTACCTGTTTTCCGGTGTACTGGAAAGCCCACCAGAAGATTACATGCAGTTCATCTGGGAAGGCTGTTGAACGCTGACCACTGGAGACGTCTTGTTGAATGAAAGAAAAGGGCATTCACTAAAATGCTCGGCCATCTTGAAAGTGGGGAAGGCTCAGTTAAAATTCTGCAGCAAGCCTATCAGATCTTCATTGTTGTTGCTCTTTCTCTGATAATTTTCTACTGCAACTTTTTCATAGCTGCCAAGTCTGGATCGTAAAGATCCGGGATCGGCAGCGCGCGCATGACCGGAAGTTGCGTGACGCAACTTCCGGTGGCACTTCGCCCTTCTATGGGCACCAGAAAATGGTGGCGCCAGCGCCGGAAGTCGCTTCCGCGCATGACCGGAAACACGTAAAAGCGACTTCCGACGCCGGCGCCGCCATTTTCTGATGCCCATAGAAGGGCAAACCGCAACCGGAAGTCGCGTCACGCAACTTCCGGTCATGCGCGGAAGCGACTTCCGGCGCCGGCGCCTCCATTTTCTGGTGCCCATAGAAGGGCAAAGCGGCACCAGAAAAATGGCCGCCGGGAAGAAGCAAATTAAAGGGACAATGCCGGGATTTTCCGCCAAATGGGAGGCCGCCGGGAAACGGTAAGAAAAAAGGGGTTTTCCCGACGGATACGGGATACTTGGCAGCTATGAACTTTTTCCTCATTAATTGATATAGAGTGGGAGTGGTTAAAAAAAACATTTTCCCAGCATGGCACTATTGCAAAGCCATATACAGTGGTACCTCGACTTACGAACGACTCGACAACCGAATTTTTCGACTTACGAATGGGGGTAATGTGTCGAGACACATACGAATGTCTCGACATCCAGGAAAAAACCTCGGCGGTTTTAGATTTTTTGACTTATGAATTTTTAGATAGGGTTGCTTCGACTTACAAATTTTTCCATTTCCAATGCATTCCTATGGGAAATCGCGTTTCCAATGGCATTTTTCGACTTACGAATTTTTTTACTTACAAAGGTGCCTTCGGAACGGATTAAATTCGTAAGTCGAGGCACCACTGTGTTAAGGCAAAATGTATAAAATAGTAATGGTAGGTTATCCAGATGAATCAAACGTCAACAGCTCTGCCCTATCCAGAGTGACACTATTACTTACAGTAGCTAGAAAGATTTATGGTAAATGCATCTAGTCCGTAGCTGTGTTGACTGTAAAAAGGGCCAAATGACTTAAAATTGTTAGCATTTTCATTTCCTGGGAGGGATCTTTTAATTAATTACCGTATTTTATGTATATTTAACTTTTATATAATTTAATTAAGACATTCTGTATTCTCTATATGTTATGTTTTTGCTCTTAAACCTACATTTTGATTACTGATTGTGGCAAGCATGAAATAAAACACTACTTTTAACCATGAGCAGCTCTAGGTTCTGGAGTTTTATCTGAAAACATAATACAAAATGACACAACGCCAACATACTATTTTTACATACCCGAAAATGAAAAATCCCTGCATAATTGTGTTGGAATCCTTGGTCTCTTGGAATTACGTTTTCCAGGAACCGTGGTTGTAAGGTCAAAGAACCAAGAGCTGCTAGAACCCAACAATCACCTTGGAAAAGATAAGACAGAGGTTGTAATTAATTCCACAATCAATCTACTACACCCTCTTCTAGCAGGCATTGATTTTTTCCAAAGTTCATAATTACTTGGTTCAGAACATAAATTGTACAACTTGCAATGGTTGTCTATATTTGTTAACTGAGAGACATTTCCCTCAAATGTTATTCACAGGAGTTCTATTCAGGTCTAATTAGGCCCAGAAGATATCCTAATTTAGTCCATGAGGCTGTTTTCCCCAAGCCATGTTCTCCTGCCCTATGCCTGTTGTCATACATGAAGTCCATCATGGGGCAAGTAAGGACACGGTTCCTGGCCAAAAAGAAGGGTTTGAACAATCGATTGGCAGTGCCTAAAAACTCCTGTGTCCAGGGGCATAGCTAACTGCTCCAGCACCCTGAGTGGTGGGGGTGGGGCGATCCACACACGGGGGTGCCTGTGGAGTCCGTCTGGCGGACGCAAGCCCCACACTGCCGTTTCGGGCAGCGTGGGGCCCTGGGCCACCACGTCACTCCCAGGAGAGACGCGTGGCTCGGGTGCTCTGCAGTGCTGCCCCCATGGTGTGCCATTTGGTCACCCCCTCAAGGATGACACCCGGGGTGGGCCGCACCCCCTGCACCCCCTTCCTACGTCCCTGCTTGTGTCTTTCCCTGCGTGGCTTGATTTCAAACCACCCAGGTTTGCATCCTGCATCCTGCCTGTTTAAATAGGATTTAAAACTGATTAAACATATAGTGAAGGGGAAAGAAGCACGTCCCCATCTCTTCCTATGCACAAAAGGGCCAGACATCATTCGACCATACATGTAAAGTAAGGGAACTAGCGCAGACAGACAGGCTGCAGATCACCACCTGATGATTCACAGGTTTATTTTTCATTCCCTTCTGGACAATCTTTTTTAATCACTAGCTCCCTCGCTGACATTTCCGCCTGAGCATCCCAGCAATGTGTCAAACTGAACTCTCCGTCTTCTTATCCAGACCTTCCCTCTCTGCCACACTTTTCTGTCACTGTTGAAAAATCCTATTATCTCCCCTACCTTCACTTTCACTTAAAAGACGCCTGCTTCTTGGGAGAAAAGCAATGACAAACCTAGACAGCATCTTAAAAAGCAGAGACATCACCTTGCCGACAAAGGTCTGTATAGTTAAAGCTATGGTTTTCCCAGTAGTGATGTATGGAAGTGAGAGCTGGACCATGAAGAAGGCTGATCGCCAAAGAATTGATGCTTTTGAATTATGGTGCTGGAGGAGACTCTTGAGAGTCCCATGGACTGCAAAGAAGACCAAACCTATCCATTCTGAAGGAAATCAGCCCTGAGTGCTCACTGGAAGGACAGATCCTGAAGCTGAGGCTCCAATACTTTGGCCACCTCATGAGAAGAGAAGACTCCCTGGAAAAGACCCTGATGTTGGGAAAGATTGAGGGCACTAGGAGAAGGGGACGACAGAGGACGAGATGGTTGGACAGTGTTCTTGAAGCTACGAACATGAGTCTGACCAAACTGCGGGAGGCAGTGGAAGACTGCTATGGTCCATAGGGTCACGAGGAGTCGGACACGACTAAACGACTAAACAACAACAACCTTCACCGAGCACAACCGTAGGGCCATCTTTGGCTACTCTTTTTCATTTTCTCCCCACATCCAGGCTGATGTTAAATCCTTCCACTCACTCTTTCATTTGCTGCCTGTACAAAATTTGCCTTTTCTTTTCGGAATCGGCTGCTGAAAACCTTTTGCATATCCAGGTCATCTCTCATGTAGACTTTCTCCATTTTCTGCTCACTAGTTTCTCTCCTCCATCTGTTGCAATAATTTTCTCTTCCATCACGGTGACCAAATGACCCCTTACTTTCGGTCTCTGCACTGATTCAGTCAGCATCACTTTGCAGGGCACTGGCTCACCTGCTTTCTCTTAAGGCAACTGCATTAACTTTATCTGTTCCCTCATCCCAACTTACTTCTCTCCTCTCAACCTCTGCTCTTCACAAGCCTGTTATAATTAGAGCTGAGCTGAAATTTCTCAGCAGGCTTCTTATTTCTCCAAGACCATTTCAGATATCTTGCTTTTTCTCATCCCTGTCCCTGGAAAAAGGTCACTTTACAGTATTTTCTCTGAATAGTCTCTACCATTGTTTTGGTGGTGGTGTTGGCTGCCATTTTTCTCCCACAATGCCCCAGAGCTATACAAGGTCTGCGTCATACGCAGGATGCAAAACAAGCAAAACAACCTCACAGACAGCAAACAAACGAAAACAGGTGAGGGGGGGGGGAGTTATGCTTTGGCCGCTTCTCATAGTGAGCACCACCCCGGAAGGAACTGCTGAAGAATTTCTCATTCCCATGAAAAAAATAAGAGAAATGGTTCTCCTCACAGATACGGTAGACGCAGGCTATCTCAAGATACAGATACCCCCTTCACAGAATCGGAAGTGGAAGCTGAGTGGTCACCAAGTCCTAGGGGCAGTAGCAGTCTCAGTTGGCCACCAGACCCCAGAGTACCAACCTGAGGAACAAGGATACCTCATGAGTAAAGAGTGTCAAGAGTATGGGCAGGAGTCAGGCTCTGGGGCCTGTAGCGCTTTGCAGGACTGGGGCCTGCCTCAGCTTGTGCTGGAGAAGCAAGGAGTGGCCACTCAGGTGAGGCCACTCGATAACTCACTGCACCTGGTGGCAAGAGCTGGGAGGGATAAAAGCTCAGCATTTTCCTTCAGCTCTTGGCCACAGCAACGCTATCCCTGC
Organism: Zootoca vivipara; assembly: GCF_963506605.1. Lineage (NCBI taxonomy): Eukaryota > Metazoa > Chordata > Lepidosauria > Squamata > Lacertidae > Zootoca > Zootoca vivipara. Next base: position 88,200,289 of record NC_083278.1, read on the forward strand.
CTGGTTGCATCTGGCCTCTTGCTCCTTGCACCCTCGCCTTGCTGACGCCTTGATCCTCGACCCTTGGACCTTCGCCTTGCTGACGCCTTGCTTCTCGACCCTTGGACCTTCGCCTTGCCGACGCCTTGCTCCTTGACCCTGCGACTGCCTGCTGCTGGACCCTCAGCCCTGTACCTGTTCCTGCTTCTACACCAGTGTTTCTCAACCAGTGTGCCTCCAGATGTTTTGGGACTACAACTCCCATCATTCCTGACCACTGGTCTTGCTAGCTAGGGATGATGGGAGTTGTAGTCCCAAAACATCTGGAGGCACACTGGTTGAGAAACACTGTTCTACACCACCATCTTGCCTCTGGTCCTGACGTCCTCAGCCAGGGCTTCAACCGCCCGCCGACCGGACCGTGACAGTGAAATACTCTTGAGCTAGCAACTTTTCATGAACAGACTAAGTCCTCAGGCAACACAGATGGCCTGTAGTTATGCCCTGGCCTTCAGTGACAGGCACAGAATACAGGGATAACATTTCTGAATCGGCTTCCTGACTTGTGCACCTAGCTAATCACTGGACTTCCCTGTGTTTTGACTTTGTACCGCCTTTGATCTTGCTTATCCTGCCGCCCCTGGATTTAAGCATTGAAATGCCATCAGACTGTGATCCCCATGCTGTCTATTTCTCAGCTGCACATCACCCTCTGGAAGACCGTGTCCTCCTTGAGCTTCTCATCACTCTCACGTCCCACAGCTCAGAATAGGTGACCCAGAGGAAACCCATCCTGGATTATTGATGTCTCTCCCCCCCCCCCGCAATTCTTCCAGCTGAGCTCAACCTAAAACATAGTTAATCACAGGGCCCCCAGCACAAGCTGCCAACCAAGTTTACTCCTTGATTAATGCAGAGAAGAGGGAGGAAATCCAAAAGCAATAGCCAGTTTGCTTAATTGGGGTGAGGGTGGGGAATCCTATTTGGTCCTCAGGTGACCAGCTGAAGAGAGAGTAGGTAGCTACCCCCCCAAATACAAAGATGCCCGAATGGGGGACAGCATGGGCTTATGTAGCCCTTTTGGCCTCATCCCCTGACCAGCAGCGGTGCAATGTGCAGATACTCCTCCCATTGACACGACCCATGTTATGTATGCACTGGTCTGTGCTCTCCTGAGCTTGAGTCTGGACTAAGATCCTGAGCCCTGTGTTTTGATTTGATACATGATATCCAATCACATAACATTGTCAGGGTTTGGGCTACTGGCATTGGCTCTTAAGCTCCTCACAGCTTGGGGGCTTAGGAAGTCAATCACATTGAGAGTGGGAGTGGCCTAGGCTTTCAGAAATACTTATAAGAAGTTGCTTTGCCCCTGTTTGACGGCTTTGTTCTGTTAGCCATTGGCTCAATAAAGTCTCTTGCTGTTGTCATTGCGTCTCGCCTCATAGAGGCCCAGGTACACTTCACCCCATCTTCATTTGAAAGGGTCCAGGGGCGTAGCCAGGATCAAAACTAGGGGGGGGGGCAAGCCATGGTCGTTCAGGGGCGGGGCCAAGGCACAGAAGGGGAGGGGCCACAAAGTGGGCAGGGCTAAAGGGCCAACGGGCCTGATGACATCATGGCGGTGGCAGCAGTGGCCACCTTGTGCTTCTGGGGCTGGTAGCGTTGGCGGCTCCCCTGCTTGGCTGGAGAGGACGGGAGGGTCGGGCAGGCGAGAGGGGGTGGCAGGGCGGGCGAGGGCGAGGTAAGACATGGCCGCAGCCACGACGGCTCCGAGGCGTTGCTGCATATCAGCATAATATTTCAACCATGGTTCAAGCCCCACCTTAGGGAAAAAATCCTGCATTGCAGGGGGTTGGACTAGATGACCCTTGTGGTCCCTTCCGACTACAATTCTATGATTCTATTGATATATTACCATAGCATATGCATCATTCTGCTTTCTTGAATTGTCCTACTCCTAGGCATAGCATCTAACTCCTAGAGGCCTAGGTGCCCCCCCCCCAATTACTGGTAAATACCGTATTTGAAAGAGTCATCCCCCCATGTTGATGGGCTTTCCATGTGGGGCTTATCTGCCTCCCCATATTTTATTAAGGATGGAAGATGGAGGGAAGGAAGGAAGAAATAGAGAGAGAGATAACTCATATTTGTGGGTGTCTCTGGATGACGGTGTGATGCTGGAACTCTGCAGCAAGAGGACAGGAGGGTCGGGCAGGCAAGAGGGGGTGGAAGGGCGGGCGAGGGCGGGGCAAGGCATGGCCGCAGCCACGACGGCTCCGAGGCGTTGCTGCATATCAGCATAATATTTCAACCATGGTTCAAGCCCCACCTTAGGAAAAAAATCCTGCATTGCAGCGGGTTGGACTAGATGACCCTTGTGGTCCCTTCCGACTACAATTCTACGATTCTATTGATATATTACCATACCATATGCATCGTTCTGCTTTCTTGAATTGTCCTACTCCTAGGCATAGCAGCCAACTCCTAGAGGCCTAGGTGCCTCTCCCCCCCCCAATTACTGGTAAATACCGTATTTGAAAGAGTCATCCCCCCATGTTGATGGGCTTTCTATGTGGGGCTTATCTGCCTCCCCCCGTATTTTATTAAGGATGGAAGAGGGAGGGAAGGAAGGAAGAAATAGAGAGAGGGATAACTCATATTTGTGGGTGCCTCTGGGTGACGCTGTGATGCTGGAACTCTGCATGTACAGGAGCCTTGTAAGCAGCTTTCTCTCTGCTCGATTTACAGCAGGCATGTCCAACAGGTAGATTGTGATCTACCAGTAGATCACTGGATGTCTGTGGTAGATCACTGGTAGGTCACTGGCACCCCTAAAAAAAGCTCACCCAAAATTTTCCTCCTCCCTCAAAAAAGTTGAACTATGACCTGAAGCCCTAAACAAAAATGGGCCTCCCTCCTAAAAGAAGCTCAACAAGTTTGACCTAACCCCCCCAAAACAGGGCTTCCCTTCCTTTTAAAAAAAACTCAACAGCTTTGACCTGAACCCCCCAAAAGGGGGTAGATCACCCCCAGTTTTAAACTCTGAGTAGATCAGAGTCTCTTGGGAGGTGGCCACCCCTGATTTACAGTATACAGATGCAGGAGGAGGGGCAGACTGGAACACCAATGTTTTTTATAAACATCACTGTGTCTGTCAAAGCTACAGCCCCCCCTTTCTTATTCACTTTTTTTAGCCTTGCAGAGCCACCTTATTCAAATTGAATCCTCTGAGTCTGCACCCTCATTAAATCGCCAATAGAACTCTTAATGCTCCTGAATGCTCATTAACAACTCCCACTTAAGAACAATAGGGTGAAATGGTCAGCTATCGAATCTTGCCTGGGGATATATGCTCCATTGTCTTAACTGCTTAACTACTGGTAGCCACTTTGCTTTATTTATTTGATGTGTTTTTGTTACTGCTGTGTTCCCCCCCCCCACCCAGCAAGCGGAGACTTAGCTGCTCTTGCTAAAGCAAAGCCCTTTCCACTTCAGTTTTTGGAGGGGAAAAGTGCTGGTTATGGTCTGTAAAATACATTAATTTTTTTGCTTCTAGGGGGGGGGCAGCTGCCCCCTCCTGCCCCCCATGCCTACGCCCATGAAAGGGTCTTGAAAACCCACCTCAACCAGTGTCTGGGCAGACACACTTCTGATTAGCATGCAAAGACTGAAGGGCAATTCTGAACCCTCAAGCTTGTTCGTTGTACATTCCATGTCATCGGAACAGGGCTATAGTAAGAAGTACTTGATCAAGAACGATTAAAAATAATGCAGAAAACAATTAATGCTTTCTATAGCATTCCAATAAAATAAATAGATGTTGTTAGGATATAGTAACAGGTGCACTCTTGGTTTGCAGGCCTGCAAACTCCCAAGTACCAACATAGAATTTGGATCTTACCTATAGGCCCTTGAAGAATATCAAATCTGCTCACAGAATCCACAATCAAAAGCGGGTTCTGGTATGAGAGGATCTCCTTTAAAAGAGAATAGCACACATTTCTGTTACTTAATAGAATGCTGATTAATAGCTGCTAATTACGTTCATTTCTTTATACTATTTGATGAACTTTACTTGACACCTCCTTCCTTGTACTCATCTGTATGTCCGCTCCCCTATAACTCCAGTTGAATGCAACTGAACTGGCTCCCATGTAAATGGAATTAGAATTGCAGCCTTAGTTTCTAGTAGGTGCATTTAGATCTGCAGCCTTCAGCAGGAATGGACTGAACTTTGCTCAAATGCATGGCCTGAACTTTGCTCAAATGAAAAATCCTAAACATTTTCACCCTGTCTGCAAATATCTGTTCCCGGGTGGCTAAATTAGGATCGAAGCCAATATACATGTGGACAAATGCTTCCACTTTTCACCATAATGTGCTAAAGGGGAGCATGTGCGCTTCCCTTCTAAAAAATACAGTGGTACCTCTACTTACAAATAACTCTACTTATGAATTTTTCTACTTACAAATGGAGCTCTGTCCGCCATCTTGGATGCGGTTTAGATAGGATTTTTTCTACTTACGAATTTTTAGATAGGGTTGCTTCGACTTATTAATTTTTTCTCCCAATGCATTCCTATGGGATTGGACTTAAAAATTTTTCGACTTACAAATGTGTGTTTGGAACACATTAAATTCGTAAGTAGAGGTACCACTGTATACCATTGCAGATTGAGGAAAAGCTCACCCATTGCTCCTATGGAAAGTGAGCAGAGAGATGAATGAATCTGTCTATTTCAGTTTCTCTTGGTTTCTCATTTTTCCAGACTTAAATTCAGTTCTCCACATTTCTGCAGAATTTGGCATTTTTTAAAAAATAACGGCATCAAATTTTCTTGAATATTATATTAAAGAAAATTTGATAGCGTTTTGCTGCAGATTTTTCCGATACACACTTTGGACGCAGTTTTGATGAATATACATGTTTTTACTAATGACTTCCCCTAATGATGCTTTTTTGTATGATATACATTATGCTTTTTTCCATCCAGAACTCGCTGGAACTCAGTTCCTTCACCTCTCAGGTGGGCTCCATTGCCATTTTAAGAGAATGAGGGAGGTGTTCATGGTGAGTTCCAGCACCTCCTTTTATAGAAAGATAGTGCTGGTTATACGCATTTTATGCACACTTTCTTGCAGATTTTTGTACACTCAAGTTGAATAATTGTGTAATAAAACGCAGAAAAGTGTGGATTTCAAAGGATAATTTTGCATTGGCCTGAGAAGTGCAAGTCAGGGAGTTTCATCACTAAAATGCAAATTCTCATCCTCCCCCACCCCTAAGTTCACATTCTGCTTTTGCATATTAGAATTCACATGAGAGAGTGAAAATGCAAGTCCACCTGTGGTTTTGTGCCTCTATTTTTTTTGCCATGAACAGTAACATGGGGAGGGATCCCAAGCTTAGAAAACAAAGGAATTTACTACTGTTGCTAGATATAGCAAATTGCAGTCAGAAAGAGGGTTGCACATTATAACAAGAAGGCAAGACCAATGAGCGGCAAGTAAATTTTTATTAAAAGCCAACTTCCAAACTCTGGAGAGCAGCAGTTCCTTTGTGGCCAGTAAACTCAAGAGAGGAATATGTTGTTTTTGTTTTTACAAAGTTCTCTTCCTCTGGTGTAACCTGTAGGAGATTGAATTTAATCAGAATCTTGTTCTTTTTCCCTTTTAATTAAGATGTGTCATTTTCTCTGAGGAAGGTTCAAAACACATCAGGAAATTTGGGAACCAACTCCTTAATGCATTTTTCTTGCACACATTGATTTTGCTGTCTCCTACACAGGTTTGACTGATAACTTGTCGCTCTTTTCATTTTCATACTGTGTACACAAGCTGATGTTGAAATATGGCTTTAAAGCTTCAAAGACATTTAGATGCATACATGGTCTGATTGTCTGCTAAGACTGATTTGAGACCAAACACCCTACAGAGATGTCAGTGAACTGCATATTCCAGGGAAATTCTGTAGCCCAGGTGTTTTGTGACTGGCTTGCTTTTGGCCATATTCTTTTCTCCAACAACATGTGCAGTCCAATTTAGGAGGAGGAGGATGCAACTGAGAATCAGAAAAGCCCAAGTTCTGTTTTAAGGTCATTTCATTATATCAGAAAATGGAGTGCTTTGCATGCCTCTTAACAACTCAGTTTATTAGAACTGAAAGAGACTTCTGGGGTTATCCAACCCTGTTCTCTAAGGCAGGAAATTCTTTATGTACAGCAGCCCATGGCAAATGTCAATCTGCTTTTTAAAAAAAGCAAAAAAAAGCTCATTCTCATCCCCTCACCCCTTATCACTGGACTATGGTCCTTCCTAGAAGGGGAATAATTGCCACAGGTAGAACAGCCATATGCACCAGCCTAAACTCTTCTATTTAGCACAGGGCAGAAAACTCCACTTGGGCAAAACCTAGTCTGTTCTTTATATTAAAATAATAATAATAATAATAATAATAATAATAATAATAATAGAATTGTAGAGTTGGAAGGGAAACAAAGAGTAATCTTGTCCAACCCCCTGCAATGTAAGAATCACAGCCACCCAACTTCTGCTAAATAATAATAATAATAATAATAATAATAATAATAATAATTTATTATTTATACCCTGCCCAACTGGCTGGCTTTCCCCAGCCACTCTGGGCGGCTTCCAACCGAATATTAAAAACAATACAGCAAACAATAAAAACCTCCAATGAACGACTGCCAACCACCATCTGAGGTTATTTCCACTGTTGAACACCTCTTACTATTAGAAGAGGTTCTTCCTAATGTTTAGTTGGGATCCAGGTGGCGCTGTGGGTTAAACCACAGAGTCTAGGGCTTGCTGATCAGAAGGTCGGCGGTTCAAATCCCTGCAATGGGGTGAGCTCCCATTGCTCGGTCCCAGCTCCTGCCCACCTAGCAGTTTGAAAGCACATCAAAGTGCAAGTAGATAAATAGGGACCGCTCCAGCGGGAAGGTAAACGGCGTTTCCGTGCGCTGCTCTGGTTTGCCAGAAGCAGCTTTGTCATGCTGGCCACATGACCCGGAAGCTGTCTGCGGACAAACGCCGGCTCCCTCAGCCTATAGAGTGAGATGAGCGCCGCAACCCCAGAGTCGGACACGACTGGACCTGATGGTCAGGGGCCCCTTTACCTTTACCTTTCTCGTAACTTGAATCCATTGGCTTGGGTCCTACCCTCCAGAGCAACAGAAAACAGCTGTGCTCCATCTTACATGTGACAGCCTTGGTTTCCAGAACCTTGATCATCTTGGTTACCCTCCTCTGCACCCATTCCAGCTTGTCAATATCCTTCTTCTTTTACTGTTATTACATTCCTATGCTAGAGTTACCCCCCAAAAAATTTCAATAAATCTGGGGGCACTTTTTTTTTTTAAAAAAGAATTATTATTTTTTTAAAAGAGAAAATAAAATAAACAAAACTAAGGGAAAAAATGCAACACCGCAGAGCAAAGTTTGCTTTAAAACTCAGCTTTGGTTAATTTAAACAACAACAACAACAAAACCCCACCATGCAATGTATTAAATCCAGTGGAATAAACAGGCGGGCACATTCAAAAGATGCGCGGCTGGTGTGCCCCAAAGAGGCAAGGAATCTGAAGACTGGGCTAATAATAACTACTCTGTGTGATTCACAGCTCTTTGGCACCCAAAGTTGCTATTTCTCAACACCACGGGAAGCTGCTTTTCCTTTTGTCAATGTTGGCAACTAGTAGACTGGATGTGTTTTTATGCAGGTCGCTGGGGATTTGAACCCTAAGGCCCTCCCTCGCTCAGTATTACTGGGAAAAAAATCCATTTGTTTGCTTGTATTCCATCAGCTTAATGAAATGGAAACAACATTTCCTGCCTGTGACTGCTTAATAAGAGAAGTGTCACTGCCTAGTCAACTGATTGAATTAGATGTAGATTTCGGCAGTAATTGATGTGTGCCAAGGAGAAGCGACATTAGTTACCATTTGCACGAGTTCCGCATCTGTAGCATAAGACCTTTAGGAAAGGGCACGACTCATTGCACTGGAGCCAGTTTTCCTTTCCTAAGGCATAATCCAGAGAAAGAAGAAACTTCTCCCTTAGGTTTGATTGTCAGAAAATCTCTTGTGATTTTGTTAACCTTTCCCTACAATATGCAGCACAGCAAACTTGACCGAACCAACTGGAGCATGATTGTTAAATCTCTTTGTTTTATCTGGTATGGTTCCTGTTCTTTTGTGTTTTTTAGACACCTGGGTGGTCTCTGCTATGTTGTTAAGGATGGTGGATCAGGGACAGGAAATGTGTCGCCGTTCGCTTATTGCTGCACCATCCCTGGCTTGTTGGATATAGGTCCAACAACATCTGGGGAGCCACAGTTTCACACACACACACACCAAATGTATATGGTGCATGCTTTTGTGCAAGATCTTAGACTCCAGATCCGTAGAGACCTACAGACTATGCTCTTGCTTCCTTTCGTTTGAGAACCTAACTAAAAGGCATTACCAAACGATTGCTTGAGTTCACCTTGCTTGCGAGCTCTTCTGGCACAAATGGCAGACAAATGGAATGGATGAGCTTCAGGCAGAGTTTCTAGTTGATCAGAATGAAAACTGCTCCTGTACCTTTAACTGTGATTTAATCTACAGAAATATAGGCGAAACTTTCCATGGCATAAATTTCAGTATTATCAGCTGCTAACATCAGCAGATCAAGCTGTTATTTAACAGTGCAGGAGTAGGAGCCAGTAGAAAAATGGCAACCCCTATCTCTCCTAGCCCTATATTCCCAAACCATACTGCAGAAGAGTCCTGTAGTCCTGTACATGTTGTCGGGCTCCAGTTCCCATTATCCAGAGTCATCATGGCCAATGGTTAGGGTGGGATCAGGGGAGCGGTAGTCCAACAACATCTGGAGGACCGTAGGTTCCACACCCCTGCCATGAAGACCAGGCACCCCCAAACTGCGGCCCTCCAGATGTTTTGGCCTACAACTCCCATGATCCCTAGCTAACAGGACCAGTGGTCGGGGAAGATGGGAACTGTAGTCCAAAACATCTGGAGGGCCGAGGTTTGGGGGTGCCTGATGAAGACTGACCAGAACCTCAAAGAGTGCCATGGAAGCTAAATAGGTGTGGAACTGCTCATCATCACCTGGCTAGGATTGCTCTGAGAGCCTCAGAAAAGCCATTCTAAAAAAGAAAGAGTGGGATTTAAGTAAATTCAGCAATAATGCATTCACTAATTTTCAGCAAGTGGCAAAGGGCATGGATGTCAGGTTCAAGAAGGGCGCCAAAGATGACAGTTTTGTGCTCCAACCCTGTTCCCCTTCAGGGACTCCCGTTATCAAATTGGCTCACTTTACAAGTCAAAACAAGTTGTTTCTAGCTGTCAGCACCGCCTGGCATCTGCAAATCAAGCTGTGTTCTTTCTGCTTTATGCATTACCACCAGCTATAAAGATCCCAGACTCTGAACGTAATTGGCAATTCTCTTGTTGATGCCTGAGATAAAATTGAAGCCCGCTTCACTCCTCAGCTGCTATATTGGAACTGGAATGGTGACAGCGGAGAGGGGGGGGGAGTTATCTGTCACTTAAATAACCAGATACTGCATGACTCAGAAGATGCAAAACAAGCAGAGACATCTTGGATTGAGGTGCAATTTTTCTTTACTGTCAGTTTGCTAAACCAACCATTAATGACTGGCACAATTAACGGGGGTGGGGGGTGGGGTGGCTGAGAAAAGTTATAGCCATAGGGCAAAAGTGTTAGTCTCACAAAAGTGGGCTCATTGAATTGCTTATTGGGGCTTGCAATTAAAATTAATTTCAAGATATTGCTAATTTGTATAGATTTACATACATAGCCTTTGAAATGTGACGTCGTCCCTTGACAGTTACTAAACTTCAAAAAACAAGCATGCACCACACTCATAGTTATATCACTACAAAACAAAGGGGAAATGACTCTTACACCCCTTTAAAAAATCCCCATCTACTCCCCCCCCCGCCCCCAGTAGTACACATTTCAGTGATGTCAACAACTTGGATAAAGGAGAGGAAGGAGAAGGTATTCCATGTCTAAGCGGTGTTGTGTAGTGGTTAGAGCAGTGGATTAGGACTCTTGAGGCTAGGGCTGAAATCCCCACTCATCCATGAAGCTCGATAGTAACCTACTCACAATGTTGTCTGAGGGTAAAGCCTTTACATGCATACAGAGGAAGGACCATAGCTCAGCAGTACAGTGGTATCTCTGTTTACAAACTTACTTCGTTCCGGAGGGCCGTTCTTAACCCGAAAGAAACCATTCTTAACCTGAGGCATGCTTTTGCTAATGGGGCCTCCTGCTGCCGCCGCACTGCCAGCACGCAACTTCCGCTTACATCCCAGGGCAAAGTTTGCTACCCGGAACACCTACTTCCGGGTTAGCGGAGCTTGTTGCTCGAAGTGTTTGTAATGAGGACGGTACGTAACCCAAGGCTCCACTATATTTATTATTTTCCCTTCCCCCCCCTCACATACCTGCCAAGTCTTGCGCTGAAAAATGCGGGATTAGTGGCGGCGCGGCACTGGAAGTTGCATAGAAGCAACTTCCGGGGCCGCTCTGACCATGTGTGGACACCGGAAATAGGGCAGAGCGGCACCGGAAATTGCTTCTATGCATGCCCGGCGGCCATCTTAGTGGTGGCCGCATGGCAGCGGCCATCACCAAGATGGCTGTCGCCATGCGGCCACCACCAAGATGGCCGTCGGGCATGCGTAGAAGCGACTTCCGGTGCCGCTCTGCCCTATTTCCGGTGCCCACACATGGGCAAAGCAGCACCCAAAATGGAGGCTCCCTGGCAGGTAGAAAATCTGGGGGATTTGCGGGATTTTTCTCCATTTGGGAGAACAGTGGGAAACAGATTAAAATCCGGGGGTTTCCTGTGAAAAACAGGATACTTGGCAGCTAAGCCTCCTCATCTTCTGTGACCGGTGCAGAGACATGGTGGCAAAGGGTCTTCCTCTCTTTCCCTCTTCCCTCTTCCCTCTCCCCCTTCTTATTCTCTCCTCTGAGGAGCACTGGGCAACCTGAGGAGGAGGAAATACCCCTTCCTGAATTAATGAAATTAATTAATGAAAGCCCCCTTTTAGCATTCTTTCAATGTATGATAATATGACCTCAAATTTCCATTTGAAAATTGGAACAGGGTCTATCATGTCCACGAATATAGATCTGTCTGCATGATCAGAATTCTATGATGGCCACCAATTCATGGAAGGTAAGGCTACTATTAACCCTTATGGCTATGTTCTACTTCTACTGCTGGAAGCAGTGTTCTTCTAAATATCAGCTACTGGAAACCACAGGAGAGATTGCTGTTGCTTTCAGAGCCTGCTTATGGACTTCCTATAGGCACCTGGTTGGCTTTTGTGAGAACAGGATGATAGACTAGACTGACCACTGGCTTGATCCGGTAGGCTCTTACGTTCTAATGTGTATACTGTTGTATGCACATAGGTACTGTTCTAACTTTCAAATGAACTTGTCACGGCTGGAAGTAGAAACAACATACACCATCTTCTTTTTCCATTCCACTTTTAAAAAGAATGCTTGGCAAGGGCTAATCACACCAGAGCTTGCAGTTTAATGTTGAGTTAAATGACTTTACTAGGAACACGGAGCTGATATATTTCCTTCTCTTGAGTTCATAATTGAGGCATGCATTACTTTGAACTACCAGAGGGCACTGTTTGTGTAGCAAGCTAGCCAGCACTTGTTTGTAGCTTTCTGTCTAAGGTAATGCCACCTCTAAAAACTGAGCAAAAATATGTTTACTGTTTATTGTTGAGACAAGATGTCTGCTATTTCTCTCTTTTCATCTCTGCTCATCCTGGAAATAGTTCCTGCATGAATAAAGCCATTGAACTCCAGAAACTATAGACAGTTATTCCACTCTAATTTACCAACGCTCGAAGGTCTGCTAACACTTGGTAGCTACTCACAGTTGGTCTCCGCCACTCGATTATATATGGGTTCTCTAGAAGGGGCAAGGGTCCAATGGAAGTGAGGTTTGCAGGGAATGTCTCATCTTGAAAAAGAACACCATGATTCAGGCACTGGTATCTCAACTGAACAAAGTCCTGGTTCTTAAATTTCACAGGGGAAGCCACATTTCCTGCTCTCTCTGGCTTTGGCACACCTGGCTCAGGTTTCCTCGGGTACATCTCAGGAATTGGGTTCCTGTTCCTTTCCTGAAATGAAGAAATGATAATGGTGAGGAATATCATTAACCACCATGTCTGAGGACTGGATCCCAAGAAGGTGGAATTCCCAAACCACAGGGCAGTGAATGAAACCTCATTATCTGGAAAGTTATGTGAATATGTCTGAAATTCCACAAGTGCTACCGATATATCTGTGCCCCAAAATTTAAACCTTCCTGGAGCAGAAAATTAACAAAGGCTCACCGAGCTGCTGAGCTGCTCCTCGCTCTTGCTGTCTCAAGGCATATTAAAATCTCTCATGGCTCTGTTCCTTGTTATTTCCACTGATAATCTCCCAAGTTTCCAAACAAAGCCCTCTTGACACTGCTGATTTCAGTAACTCCACAGAACATTGTTTTGATCTATGAGATAGCCAAGGCCTCAAATTCAATATAGGAGGCTATTATTAAAAGTGTGCCTGAGATTTATGAGAGCATTTGCTTTCCAGTCCCTTCCCCACATTTTATAAGCACACTGGCCACCTCTTGCCATCTGCAGTCACACCGCAGTCCTGTAATTCTGATTGTCAACATCAAAGGGACTGATTAAACACAAAGCTGCGGAGTCTTTGTATATTCCAGGTTCCTTCCGTGAAGCTGAACTCCCATTGAAAAGAATTAGACAAAGGAGAGTGTGATCCCACTTGGACTGCCATATGGCTTAGGGGAGCTCTCCTGCTCCTCCTTTGAACTAGACTAATTTCCCAACTGGAGAAGGGCTTGATGGTGAAACAGGTAGTGTGCCATTGGAGGAATGGCTGATATGCCAGCCCAGAAGGAGGAAGAGAGGAAAGCTTGATGGTTTCTACAGTGCAGATATTTCAGCTGTGGAGACGGTAAGAGGAAACCTGCTCTATGTATCCTGTTCAATTGCTTCATAAGGCTCAAGCCAGCTCCAGCTTTTTAACGCTCTGGCCAATAAGGGGAAAGGCATTGGGATGTGTGACAAGCACGGAGCACACAATTCTAAATATTTGATTAAAAGGTTCCCATAAATTAAACAATTTTGTTTCAAATATATTTGAATAAATTGTGCGTCTTCAGAGGGATGCAGAGCACCTGGTGGGATTTTATTTCTCACGCCTCGAATTTAGATGCCCAATATTCACCATCTTCGCCATCGTGGGAAATACCGTACGGATGCCTTGATTTAGATTAGGGTGTTACCATTTATTTCTCTTATTCCTTATTGTTTGCTTTGTATATGGAACGATGTAATACCCTGCTAATGCACCTTTGGGTTGTAAAATGATAATTGCAAAAGGATTTAAAAACATAAAAATATAACTGACTGTGAAACATATTTGCATTTTCACATTGACGTGTGATACTTCCTCACAGTCTTAAATCCTTCCATCATGCTGTGGAACTCTCTGCCCACAGAGGTACATACTGCTTAACCGCCCCAATTTAAGAGGGCTACTTATTTCCATTCCTCCCAGTTTCTCTTTTTTCCATTCAAAAGGTGTGTTAGTCATGCATTTCAGCATCAGTTTATGATTTTTCAAAGGCTCCTCACAAAGGAATTGTGTACATTTCTACTGATGTTCATTTTTCTGTATGCAATTTGTTCCAAAATGACACATTTTTCCCATTTTCACCAAAATATGTGCATTTTTATGCACACATTTCCCAAATACATACATTTTTGTACACTTTTTTTGTTAGCAAAGTTCAAAGCTCTGCACATTTTTGAAGAAAGGCTACATTTTCGGTTTGCATATTCTGTGGACTGGGCTGAATTTCTCCCTTTTCCTAGCTTCTGGCTTTGCCTCTCATCTTAATAATAAACCCTATAAACCAAGAGCATTTCTGCACATGTTGTTTAATTAAGAGAGACTGTTTCTTTTTAAAGAGGGAACCAGATGAAATTCAGAAATAACCTTCCACTGACACGAAGAGCGAGCGTTCCTTTTTGGCTTCCATTTCTCCGCACAAAGGAAATAAATCTTATGTAATGTAGCATAACATGACAAGGGAATGGTTTCCCCTTAACAAATACTCATTTGCAACAGTGCTCAAGCCCGCCACATGCAAGGATCTATTTCCTGCAACAGTGTTCCAGCAAAACTGATTACTAATTCCACAACTCAAATTAAAACTAGCAGAGCTTGAAGGCTGGGACTGACACATGCGTTCGTTCTTCTCTCTCCCTCCCTCCCTCTCTCTCCCTCTCACCCCCTGCGCTGACAGGGAACAGCAAAGAGTTTTTATCATGTGAGCGTGTGTGTTTAATTACATTGTTTAACACATTGGGAATAATTTAGCAAGTGGAGTGAAGAAAATAAGGCACTTAGCTCTCCTCCCTTCCGCAGAACAGCTTCGTCAGCTTCATCAGAATGGTGTCTGGGTATGTACATGGACAAATGCAGAAGCAGTTGTTATGCATGATTAAAATTCACTGCTAGGGGGAGAGATGTGCTTCACAAAGTGTGTGCTCAAACATCAGAGCAATGCGTTCTCTAGTGCTACTTGCACTTAGGTTCATAGGAAGATGACTTAGATTTGTCTGCCTAGGCCAGAATTGTCACCACTTCCCTCGGGTCACAGGCAGAGGTTCTTTCCCATTGTCTACTGCACTGCCCCTTTCTGAATTATTTATTTCATATGTATAATTGAGTGTCTTGTTTTAATGCGGACACCTGTCAACAGAAACCGAGAATGCAACAAAGGTAAGAAGAGCCCCTCTGGATCAGACCAAAGGCAATGTCTAGTCCAGCATCCTGTTCTCGCAGTGGCCAACCAGATGACCTATGAGATTTACCTCAGTGGGATTTTGCTGCTAGCACACAGTGCCTTTGCTGTGCCTTTTCTTACCACTCAGGCTCCCACCTGAGCTCCGGTGAGCTCCAGCTGGGAAAAAAAAGCCCTGTATTGGAAGAATAAGTAGAAGTAGATTGTCTGAAGAGATCCAGTGAGCAAGAAGGCCTACGTCAAAATTTCAGCAAAGCTCATAATACTGGAACTGATAAAAGGGTTTTCACCATGGAAATAACAGCATATTAAAACCAGCATTTGGTGTGTGTCAGGGAACTGGTTGTCAGAGTCCACACAGAGAGAGGCGTGAGAGTGAGTTGTGTCTGAGATCAGAACAATTGCTATAACATATGCAAAATTAATCTTGTCTGGTATTACCTGAATAAAGGAGATGGTTAAGAAAGCCCACCATCTATGCTGCCAGATAAAGAATATTTGAACACTGCACAGGCCAACATATTGTTCAGATGGGTGTGTGTCAGATTAGATAATGAACAAATCATTTTAAGATGCCAAAGTAAATTTCAAGAACACAGACAGGAGAGATTATATTGCGTTATGTACAGATCAGCGGCTTAAGCTGGGAGAAAAAGCAACCCGTTCTCAGAGATATCGGTAACATAGGTAGGGTGACTTTGCACATTTCAACACACTCAGTGCTTCTGCTGCCTGTTACCACACAGGGAATCCTATGGCGTCGTATGAAAGTTGAAGCCTGAGTGTCCAGGCATAGTCTGAGGTCCAGTGCTGAGGGCCTTCTGGCGGTTCACTCACTGCGAGAAGCAAAGCTACAGGGAACCAGGAAGAGGGCCTTCTCGGTAGTGGCGCCCACCCTGTGGAATGCCCTCCCATCAGATGTTAAAGAGATAAACAACTGCCTGACATTTAGAAAACATCTGAAGGCAGCCCTGTTTAGGGAAGTTTTTAATGTGTGACATTTTAATGTATTTTAATCTTTGTTGGAAGCTGCCCAGAGTGGCTGGGGAAACCCAGTCAGATGGGCGGGGTACAAATAATAAATTATTATTATTATATGAGAGCACAGGAGGCCACCAGCTTGCTAAAACTAAGGCAGCCTGGTCAGTGACTAGATGGGAGACAGCCTGGGGACCACATGTACACAGCCTTGGGTGCCACAATGGAAAAAGGTAATATATCTAGAGATAGAAAGAAGACAAAGTCCCTACCAGAAAAGAATGGCAATCTAAGCTGTTGGGCTATGCCGAAATGGCAAAACTCACCAGGAAAGCTCAGAAACCAAGAAGAACTTTAATAAAGAATGGGGGGGATTTACAATTTACTTGAGAGACCACTCTAAGCAGACAGATGAAAACATTAGCAGGATTGCAATAACACTTTTAATGTAAAATTACTATGAACAAAATGGAGAGACGTAAAACTTGGATGATGAAATAATATGCAGCTGAAAAGGTGGATAATAGGACGCATGGAGGGGAAGGGGGCAATTCTAGAGATTCGGAGAAATCTCTAAATATGGGTATGTATAAAAATCATTTCAAGAGATGAGGGGGAAATGCAAATATATAAACAAGAAAACGAACATATTTCTAAATACACAAACACAACCTTTGCCTCAACATGCAATGAGCAGTCACTCAATGGGTTGCAACCTGCAGGAAGGCTTGATAAGATCATAGGCACCTGTCTTAGACTGAGTCATAGGATCCTAGAATTGTACAGTTGGAAGGGACCGTAAGGGTCACTGAGTCCAACCTCTGGCAACAGAAGGAATATGCAGCTGCGCAGTGCGGAGATCAAACTTGCAATCTTGCTGTTATCAGCACCACGCTCTAACCAACTGAGCCATCCAGGTTGACTCTTGGTCTACCTAGCTCAGTATTGTCTACACTGACTGGCAGTGGCTCTCCAGGATTTCAGGCAGGGGTCTCCCCCACCCCTTATCTGAAAATGCGAGCGATTGAACCTGGGACTGTCTGCGTACAAAGCAGATGCTCTCCAAGAGCTATGGCCTCTTGGAGCATCCCTCTTTTACAGTAGATCTGCAGCTGAATTGGCAGAGGAGGCAATTCCCATCTGTTTCCTCACCCCCATTCTTGTCATGTATTCCTTTCCCTGTGACTCGAAACACAACAGGGGAATAAAGTAGAATCCCCAAGTTGCAAACTAGGCAACAATTCTATTTGTAGGTGATTGCTTTTAACACCCATCTTTTGTACTGAATAGTGTGAGTGTGAACCAGCGCACCTTACATGTATATGTATGCGCGGACACACACACCTGAGACCATCATCACCCATATGCCATCCTCCCCCCCCCCCGGCCTTTTCATTCTGCTATAGCAGTTTTTGCAGGTGCCCGGGAACCATCTGCTATATATCCAGTGGATTTGTTCAGGTCGCTTTCAACGTGGCAGTGTAGATGTACAGCAAACAAAGAAGTTGTTTCTATAATTATAGTTCTACAGCTCAATCCCCTTTACATCAGTTTGACAAAATTCTTCTTCAAATTGTATATTGAAGTGGTCCTCCCCTCCCCCATTCCCGTTCCTAGCTGCTCACCCTGGCCTTGTCTCTATTACTCCAACAAAGCTGTAGCCAATCTTAAAAAAGCTATTATAGCCGAAATAAAGGAAAAGAGATGCCCAGTTGTTAAAATGTTTGTTTGTTTATTGCAACCCAAACTGCAAGTCAGCAGATCTGTATGGCTGGGAAATCCTGTGGAGAGCAGCAGATAATTTTCAGAAGACATCTGGAAATCGCAATTATAAACTGGAGAGTTTGATGCAAAAACTCTGCCGGGCAGAAATCAAACGTGGCTGAAGGACAACGATGGAGCAGACACTTAACTTCTGGAACAATCCTCAGCATGGGCGTACCCAGCATGGGGCAGGGGGGCAGCTGCCCCCCTAGAAGCAGGGCAGCTGGAGAGGACAGGCAGGGACGCTGCCTGCTGTGCTCCACCTCAGCCTGCTTGGCTGAAGCGAAACGGCAGCAGCGGCAGCGAAGCTGCCTCCGTTGAAGGAAACCTGGGCCTGGACCTGGGCTAACTTCAGCCCACATTCTTTCAAGTCACAGCGAGCACAGCACAGAAAGTGCTGCCCCACAATGCTCCACGGCACCTCATTTGCAGCAAAGAAGAAGAAAGACCTTATAATACCACTATTATAGTGGCTTATAGACACATCGGATTTAAGTAGGCAGGAATTTTTAAATTTTAATTCTAGATATTATTAATTTTTTCCCCTAAAAAAATACATCTCTGATTCCTCCCTTGGACATATTGATCCACTGACAAGGAACCAAATTCTCTCCCCTGCCCCACCCCACCTGCAACACCTTGTCATGCACCTGCACTTAGTGTGTAGTAATATTTGCAGAAAAGAACTTCTAGGGTGTACCTGATCTCAGACAAACCTTCGAAAGGAAAGATGCTCCCTGGTTTATAGGGCAAAAAAGGGCAAACTATGGAGATGCCAAGAACTATTACAAAACAAGACACAAGCAGGATAAGTGCACTAAACAAGAGAAGAAAACAGCACCTATTTAATACCTGGGGGATTCCTATTGCCTGGTGTCTAATCAACTCACTTTTCAATCACATATCTAACTTCACTGATAGGCTGAAGTAGCCAGGCTGACTCATTTCACAGAAATGGCTCAGAAGGGATACCTGCACATTTTGCCTCATAACTTTCTTTCTAGAGCAGCTAGAGATTTACTTAAAAAGAAGAGAGGAGAATGAAACTCAAACTCTGACTGGGGGCTCCAATGGAGGCATTTGTGGGCACTGGGTTGACAGCCCCCAAGATACAGGATTACAGCCTTAGCCCATTGACTTAAAAAAAACAAACTTAAGGAGAAAACAGTTCTGCTTCAATTTAAGTTACAATTCCTAAGCACAATTCCTTGAATTAATTCCCATTCAAATTAACTGAACATCTCCAATAAGCCTGGTTATGATTGGACTGTCCAGGTGTTTGTTTAGCACAGTTAGTAAGGAAGTTCATATAAATTATATGTTCTAAATAATTCTGGAGGGATGTTCATTAAAGCTTAACACAACATTTTTGTACTTTGGTTCTGTCACACCCTGTTTTAAAAACAATCTTAGTTGTAATTTGCAGTTTTAATGTCTATTTTGTTTGTTAAATCTATGATATTTTACCTAATTATCTATTATTTGGCGAAAGCTGTAAATAACCCACTGCTCCTACAATTACCACTTCATTAATGCCTCAGGAGATCAAGATCAAGCATAAGACGTGGCTGCGTTGCCGCCATGCATCCTACTTCAGCAGTTCATGGTTTTAATCCTATTAATTTAGAAGGGATTTTCTCCTGATTTTTATTCATTAGATGTTGCTTTCTACATTTCATATGCAAAACAACTACCTTTCCTCACAGCATAATTCAATAATTGTCTTAGAAAGTATTTCGTTTGGGCCTCCCAGTGCTTTTTATTTTGTTCATAATAGAGGTGCCCAACACAGCACCCACCAACATCATGTACCTGCCAGTATCTTCTATGGCACACTAAAAAGGACCCAGTAAATACCCCGTCAAAAAGCCACAGTGCACAGGAGAATATTTGCTCTGCCTCAGCTTATCCTACGTTGAAATCCACCCCCACCCTGACAAAAAATGCCCACTTTTTGTTGGTTGGCAGGGCTGGCCACCCGCCCTCCTATTCTGAACAAAAAGGTGCAAAGAGCTTCTTTGGGAATGAGTCCTGCAGTTTTGCCTTCTTTTTTCACTGATGGGAAGGCTGATAGGGCAAGCACACATCACCATTTTATGGTCCTGTCCAGTACTTTTTTTTCCTAAAAAAAAAATGTTTAGGCGTACTCTCATTTTGGCTCAAGAAAACCACCATTTTATAGTTCAAATCAGGAAAAATAAATACAGTAAATAGACAACAGTACAAAGAACATGCATTACACCGGGATAGGAAATGAAGCCGCCATTGGAGGTGGTAACAACAAAACTGACCAATCACCGTGCTAGATTCCAACTCCTACTTCACACATTAAACGCTCGCTTCGTCTGAGACTCAGGAAACACCATGACAACAGAACTGACAATTCACTGTGCTAGAGAAGAAACTTTTAAAAAAAATAAATAAATAGTTTCTTCTCCCGTTT
The DNA here is from genome assembly GCF_963506605.1 of Zootoca vivipara. Classification (NCBI taxonomy): domain Eukaryota; kingdom Metazoa; phylum Chordata; class Lepidosauria; order Squamata; family Lacertidae; genus Zootoca; species Zootoca vivipara. The sequence goes on from NC_083278.1 coordinate 88,220,376, forward strand.
CTACCCCCAGAAAAAAGCACTGGTCCTGTCTCTTTTCCTGCTTTTCTAGATGCTTTACACACCGCATCACACACTGTGTGTTATATTATGTATAGCCATTGTGTGTTATATTATGTCCCCATAGCAGCCATTTTGTGGGTGGCAAACACAGGACTTTCTCAGATATCCCCATATGCCCACCAGGGAAGGAGGTATCTATCCAATTTAGTTCTCCCTATTTCTCATTTTTTTAAATCTTAAATTCAGTTGTACACATTTCTGTAGCAATTTGCAATTTTTTTTAAAAAAAAATCAAAGCATCTTCATGAAAATCCTTCAGCATTGTTGTACAAATTTCCCCCAAAATATTTTTTTGTATATTGTATTGACTAATGTTCATTTTTTTGCAAGCAATTGCTAAGAAAATTCAATACTGTCCTATTTGGTTTCAAAGAAGGAAACTTCCTCAAAATGAGGTAAGAAGGATGTTGAAATTCTTAGAAATAGTTTAAAACCACATTAGAAACTCAAAAGGAGTGTATAATACAGATCAGAAAAGGTACCAGGAGGACCAAGAGAATGCCAGAGTTGTTTTTGAGCTGAGCTAAATAAGCTGTTCTCCTGCCAACCTAGCAGTTCGAAAGCACGTCAAAGTGCAAGTAGATAAATAGGTACTGCTCCAGCGGGAAGGTAAATGGCTTTTCTGTGCGCTGCTTTGGTTTCGCCAGAAGCGGCTTAGTCATACTGGCCACATGACCCGGGAAAACTGTCTGCGGACAAACGTCAGCTCCCTTGGCCAGTAAAGCGAGAGGAGCGCCGCAACCCCAGAGTCATTCGTGACTGGACTTAACTGTCAAGGGTCCTTTACCTTTTTTTTTAAAAAAAATAAGCTGTTAGAGGCAAGAAGGCTTCCTTCAAAAAACTGAAGAGAACAAAAAGGAACACAAAGTTCAGCAAAAAAAAGAAGTTCAAGCAGACAATAAGGGATGCTGGAAAAAAGAATTTGAGAAGCACATTGTTCAAAACATTAAAGCCAACAACCAAAAGCTATTGAAGTATATTAGTAGCAGGAGACCATTGAGGGGGATGGTTGAATCCTCGGATGACGATGAAATCAAAAGAGTACTAAAGAAGGATAAGGAGATTGCGGAGAAAGTGAATTAATTCTTTGCATCCATTTTCACAACAGAAGATGTGGGACGGATCTTAGTGCTTGAACTAACCTCTGCAGGAGGTGGGTCCGAGGAACTGAAGCAGATAATGGTGATGAGAGATGAAGTTCTAGGCCTAATAAACAGAGTAAAAACCGACAAATTGCCAAGCCCAGATGGCATCCACACAAAAGCTTTCAAATAACTCAAAAGTATGTAACTTGTGAACACTGGAAAGTAGCAAATGCAACACCAATTTATAGAAAGGGATCCAGTGGGCACCCTGGAAATTACAGGCCAGTTAGCTTAACACCTGTCCTGGGAAAACTGGTGATTGGCCACTGTGAGAACAGGATGCTGGAATAGATGGGCCACGGGCTTGATCCAGCCAGCTCCTCTTCTCTTCTTATGCTGTTTGAAACAGAAAGGGAAGCTAGATAGATGGAAGTACCAAACCGTCCAACATTCCCTATTGCTTTCCCTCCTCTACATGCACACACACAGAGGATTGTATCCCTTCCAATTTCTTCAGCAATGCCCAGTTACTTCTGAAAACTTACCATTACATGGGAAGGTTCTTTACAGCAGACTAGCCCCATCCAGAGCCAAACAAGTCATCGCTTCTTCTTCTTCTCTGTACTCAAGTCTCTCCAGGCAGCACAGTTTCCAACGGCCTGTCCTCTTTCAAAGCCAAACACTTCCAGTGCTTCTGTGAAGGTGATCTTCCAGTATCCGTGCTTCCGGTTTTTTTTAATGCTGTTATCTCTTCAGAGACAGAATGGCAAACTGGTTTCCTCCCCCTAGAAAAACCCTGTCATATGAATATTTGCCAGCTAAATCCAATGAGATGACTTCAGCTTTGTTATATTGATTTATATTTCAGCAGGCATGCTGCACCCCCTTAAGTAAACACCTGCTGGAGTGAGCATGAAGTCAGTGCCAGGCCTGGGACCAACAGTATACAACTTCCTGCTTCTCTCAGGGGTTATCTTACCTGTTTTCCACAGGTAGCTCGCCCCTCCTATCCTGTGGTGGTTAATGTTTCACCACTCACAATGTTTTGTGAGTTTAAGATATTGTTAGCAAACACCAGGCTTTGTTTCATATTCGTTTTCATGGTTCTCTCAAAGCTCTACCAGGAAATGAAGAAATATTTATGGATCTGTACACTAAACAATGGATTTATCATGTCATTGGACAAAAGAACCCACAAGAACGCCCCCTCCCACAATTCCGCCAAATACACTTCATAAATAGACATGTTCTGACAATGAAACAAAAAGACCTAGGAGACCAGTGTTCAAATTCCCACTCAGCCAGGAAGCTCACTGGGGGACCTTAGTCTTCCAGCCTAACCTACCTCAAAAATTGTTGTGAGGATAAGATGCAGGCCACATTGAGCTCTTGGGAGGAAATGTGAGATAACAATACAAATGTGAGTTAATGTAAACAGCATGCATATGTCTTGCATGTAGAAGGTCCCTGGTTCAATTCCTGTCATGACCTTATATTAGGAAGGAAGGAAGGAAGGAAGGAAGGAAGGAAGGAAGGAAGGAAGGAAGGAAGGAAGGAAGGAAGGAAGGAATTGGACAGCTGGTGATATCCACCTATTATAATTATTTACATACCACCCTTCATCATTCGATCTCCGGGCGGTTCACAGTAACCAGTCAGAGTAGAGAGTGCTTGGCTTGAACTAGTACCCGGTATAAGCAACTTCCTTAGTTTTCCAAGTTGACCCAACATGCGGTTTACCAGAAACCATATAGCTTCCTGTTAAGGCTTCCAGATACATCAGGGGACAGAACACCTGTATCTTAAGAGAGAAGCAGCATTTTGGCAGTGCATCTCTCCCCCCCCCCCAATTGCTGCAGCGCTCTGCTTAGAGTAGTTGCTTCTCTTTAATTCCTCCCTTCCATGAAAGGCATAGGAGTGTCAACTGGCAATAAATATGCCAACCTTTCCCCAAGCTCAAATTTATTACACGTGAATTACCTTTGGTGAGCTGGATTCTTCCTCAACACTGGAGTGTCTATTAAGCATTTGCTTGGTTCTAGTGGGGCCTATATCTGAAAAGCAGATTTGGGCCCCCAGGGTTAAACCAGGTGTTTCTCCCCCACACTCCTGCAAAGAGCTGTTTCACGCGAATGCAACATAAATAAAAGCTGATTGCACTAGGAGCGTGAAAGCCAGGCCTCCTTCATTCCAAGCAAGGAGCTCTGAGGTGATAAACACCAGAGCTGCTGCCAGCTCATCTTGACAGCATGTGCGCTCTGTTAATCACTGGCTCTCTGGGGAAATGGCAGGTATATTCCCCTCCAGGTGCTGTGATTCATTGTCTGGAACCGATATCTCTGCTTAAACGGTGGATTAACATGATTTAAGAAATATTCATTGCAAAGTTGATTAGAAAGCCCCATCAGCAGCCTGGCAGGGGATTCACTTAGTACAGCATGGCTCCATTTTGTGATTCTCAGCATCTCCATAGATGGTCCATACAGACATGTCCATTTACATGGTGGTTTAAAAGTACTAGGGCTGCCAGTATAGATATACTGTATACACTCACAGTTTGAGTTTGGGGGTGAAGGGGGAACTTTTGGAGGGCCAAAATATGTTCTGAAGCTCACCCCTTCCTCAAATGTTGCAATATGCTCTTTGCTTGCACCTGTGCACTGCCACCCAACACACAGTTTCTTCTCTGCTTCATTCATTCATTCATTCATTCATTCTTACTTGCTCTCACTTATGCTCTGCCTTTCTTCCATCATGAAACCAAGGCAGTATGCATGTGGCTTCCAGGTGGTCACCTGTCCAGACACTGACCAAACCCAGAGTTGCTTAGCTGAAGCAAGCTGGTCCTCAAGGGCCTTCACGCAATAAGAAGTCTTCTGCCTGTGATATGATCCCAACCACACTAGAGATCATTTGGTCATGATGATACTAACCTGACTTTATTTAGCAGTGTGTGCATGTACGACAACATCTCCCACCCACCCCCATTTTTTTTATTTGACCAGGCTAAAGGGTTTCAAACAACTTTCGTGGGGATGCCACAGGGAGGGATTGAATGTTGCACTCACTTTGTCAATCATTCCCTCCAAGCAAGCATTTCAGCTTGCAAGTCAGAACGGTCCCCATCTCCTCCCCCTGCATGTTGTTCTGGGGGCTCTCCCAACCCACATAAGTCAATTTCAGGGGGCACGAGGAGGGCGGGGGGCACCCCATTGCTCAAGGAGAAATCCTTGCATGGGCTTCTGCTGGTGGGACTTGTTGGTTGAATCCTGCCCTTAGTTCCTACTTTAATAAAAGGCAATCAAGGTTGGGTATTTTTTATTTAAAATGTTAAAGTAAACTCTGCTTGAAGTGGCAGCTTAGCTACTCACAGCAGACAGGTGGCCCTTAATGTAACAAAATGCCCCAGGGCATTGCAAAGGGAATTTTTGGAATGAAAGATGGCTTCTCCCAAGTGCACTGCATGCTGATCTCAGTAAGAAAATATCCACTGGAGACTCTGGAACCAAAACAGCTTTTGGGGTTTCAGAATCTTTGAACAGCACCTCCGAGTTCATATACCCACTACTGCAACCATTGCTTCTGGTGGTTGTAATTTGCCCACAACTCACTTCCATAAAACAGTGTTTTCAACATGCAAAACTGGTAGGCCTTGGTATTGGACATCGGTATCACATTCTCCCATAGCTGCCTTGCCAATATGCTTGTCCAACTTTGTGTTGACAGAGAGGTTGCTGGTTGTGGTGGAACCCAGGTAGAAAAAATTCTCTACCACCTCAAGCATGGAATCACCAATGCTGATGCGTGGAGTGCTGGCAATGTCCTGACCCAGAATGTTGGTCTTCATCAGGCTGATAGTATGGCCGAACTCCCGGCAGAAAAAACAGTTGATGAGCCTCTGTAAACTCCCTGAATTTGGAAGCATATAGAAAAGAAATGAAAGGAGTTGAGAGTTGGTACAGGCACACTACTGCTACCTTGTTCATTCCAAGTGCAGACTATGACTTTTTAAAAATATAATTTACACTCACAATTAACTTTCGCAACCTCTAGGTTGCAATGTGACAGCTGTTTAACTATGCATAAGCATTTGAGCAGCCAGTAATGGATGCATTTGAAATGCAGTGACAATCTGGTGTGTGAAACAGAGCCCTTTGAGGATTCGTCATGTCATCTGTTTTCATATCCCAGCTGACTGTCAACCTCATCAAACTATTAATGGCAACTAAATGGTGGTGGATGCATTCATGTCACCGAGTTTGACTTTTCTCTCACTGTATACTAATATTATACCAGCAAAACTTAGGGGTGAGAAGACAAGAAAACAATCTTTTATACTTTCAACTTTCACAAAAACTTTCAGATTATAGTTAAGGCCTGTAACTTAACCATACCATTCAACTCCCGGATTGAAAAATCCGGGATCAGCGGTGGTGCGGCACCAGTACCGGGCTGCCCGTGTCTGCATGTCTGGGCACCAGAAATCGCTTGTCTGGGCACCAGAAATCCAGACATGCGCAGACAGCCGGGAGCCGGGACATGGCCGCCGGCAGGAGCTTTATGGGATATTTATGGGATATAATCAATTGGGGATAACAGCAGGTAACGGTAACAAAATACGGGGGGTTCCCGCAAAAAACGGGAGACTTGGCAGCTATGAACTTAACTCAGCTCTGTTAACACCAAGGCTTGTGTTGTGATAGCTGGCAATAGATAATTTATTCTATAAATACTCTTTTGGTGGCTTAAATACAGATTGCAACATTATCAAACTCCCCCTGCCCCCATAGAAAAAATCCCTCTTTCCTCAAATTAATTACTTGCAATACTGAATAACACAGTTAATTGTGAACATAAGAATAAAAATGTCTAAATCCATGTTTGTGTTTGCTTAGGGTTGCCATATTTCAAAAGGTGAAAATCTTGTTTAGCTTTTCTTTATTTTTACCTAAAGGTGTTCAGCTTTTTTGTGTGTGCAAAATCTCAAAAAAGAATTTTTTTGAGCTATTTTTAAGGAAATTAGGCAAAATCTACATTTCCAACATGGATTGCCATACACCCAGATTATCCTGGACATCCCAGCGATTTCCACCCTGCCATTGCTTCCGACTGCCTTATTCCAGCTATGTCCAGGAAATTCAGGACATATGGCAACACTATGTTTGCTAGATGAATTAGCAACTGCATTTTCTGCATTTCACTTTAAAGTCTTATTATCCAAATAGACTGGGTGAAGGGAGGTTCCACACTAATGATAATATATTCAGATAATCAAAAGCATAGTTTAAATGGTCTTAAAACTGATATGTAGGCTATGCAAAATGCAGAATGCACACTATAAATTCAGACAGCTTGGCGTGTGGGATGACTGATGTTAGGGTAGCCGGAGGTTGTACTGTATATATAGCACAGAGAGTGCAAATTTGCATTCCATACTAGATGCTATCTGGACATCATCCATTTCAACTCAATTGCTCAAAAATCTATTTTTCCAAAAGGCAAAGAGCCTACTCCTGAACCATCCACACTACTTTTTTTTCAGAAAGGGAATGTCTGGATCTTCTAGCTGTAATATGGAATTCAGCCAGTCTTGCCCACCCACAGCTGCTAAAATAGTGAGAGTATATCTAGCCATTAGTTCTTGCAAGTAAACAGTGATCATTTGCTAGTGCAAGTACATCCAAAGATGCAATTTACACAACTGACCTGCCAGCACAATTTCCTTACCTTGCAATCAAGTATGTGGCTAAACCTCTGCTTTTTTTGCAAACACACAATTTGCATTCCATTAGCATCTGTGTAGGTTCAGCTCAAATAGTCAGGCATCATCAGAAAGCAGAAGCACCCCATCAAAAATCTGCAAGAAATGTGTTCTATTATTCTCCCAGATTTGTTTACTGTCTACTTGCTTAGTGGAAGCTGCCATAAGGTCCTTAATGCATGAATGCTTGTAGGAAGAGCATTTAATTCAAAAGATGACACCTGGGGAACAAGTATGTTTGACAGCATGCTGAAATACCAGCAACTTTCCCCTTGATGATGGGATGAAGGGACTCTGTCAGGGTGCAAAGAGCCTGATGCCAGATTGGAGATATGCACAGCACTTTGCAAGGAAGCCCTGACAATCAGCTCATCCTTGGGCCTTGCATAGTGCTGTACATCAAAGCCTCACTGATCACCAAGGCTTCCATGTTGGGATTCTCAGGTGAGATGCAAGCACAGTGGAAGTTTCTGCCAGTACTAGATATCACATGGAAGCAGCTAAGGTCCAAATAGTTTATTGTTGCAGAAGATAAGGCTCAGTAAAACAGTTCTGTATGTATACACATTTTGTAGGCTTTTCTAGATACAAATATATACAGATACGTACAAGTATATATACAAATACATACAAGATATATACAGATACAAGAATACCTGCATTGCTTCAAACAAACTCAAGCAATTCAAGACATAATGCTGGACAAGTAACAGACTCTGACTCATACCAACTCACACTATTGAGCCGGCATGCATTAATCACAGATATAGTTAAGGCACTGGGCTGTTATCATAGCAACTGTTTTGGCAGACCTTGCACCTGCAATTAGCTCATCCATAGGGTGTTTTATACTCATGAAAGATGAGTATATGAAGGATACTCTTGAACTCTTGTCCAGTTACTCCAACATTCCATGCACAGTGCTATACAAAAACAGAGTTGCCTGATGTCATTCTGATGTCAAGTGGTTGACAGGTAAATAACCACAGCCAACAGAGGTAGAAGAGATATAGATCTGGCTTGTCGGCTGGATCTAGCTCTACACCTGCCTGGGTGCAGACAATACCGAGTTGGATGGACCAATGGTTTCATTGAATATAATACAGCTTCCTATATTCCTATGTCAATATGATCTCATGTCACTATCCTGCTTTTCTGTATCTAGGAGAATGGAAATGACAACACCCCCTCCCCATAGGAGCAAACAAGCACCCCGTTCAGGGCTTAAGCCTGAATCCATGAGGGCAAAAAGTGTGTAGAAGAGTAGTGGGACATGGCCAGGTCCCAACCTCTCCCCTCTCAGGCTTCATAACTTATCTGGGTTTCTGATCACAAGGATATGTCTAAGCACATTCAGCCAAACACACTTAGAAACCCATTCCTACTCAATGTGGGCAGGTCATGGGTGAAGTAGGTGTGTCTGTCGCACATGAGGACATGGATAGTGGGACCAGTGGGTTTGTCCCCTATTAAGTTCACCCTGGTCTTTGATACCCTAGAGCAGTGATGGGCAACCTTTTGAGCTTGATGTGTCAAAATTTGCCAAAAAACTGAGCATAACTCGGGTGGTGTGTCACTTCAAGAAAAAAACCATAATTTCGTGATATTTATAGTTTAAATAACAAAAATGTATAACTGTATTTAATAAACCAAAAACTAATTCTTATTTACCAAACCAAAAACCCCTTATTTATCACAAAGTGCCCAGAGTTGTTGAGCTTTTTGGGGGGAGCTGCTGACCAAAGTTTTGGAGGTTTTTTGGGGGGGTGCAAAAGTTGTTTTGCTTTTTTGGGGGGATGCCCCAAAGCTGCTGCGATTTTTTGGGGGGGGAGAGAGAACAGAAATAAATGGCGAATAATATCTTCGCTGGAACTAACACGCAGCACCAACATAGTCTGCCAAAGTGCCAAAAAAACCCAGCACAGAACGGGTTAAAAAACAAATGCTGTTACACCCAATCATCGTCTGCCAAAGTGCCAGAAAAAACAGCACAGAAAGTGTTAAAAAACCAATCTCTGGCTACCAGCAACAACAACAACAACAACAAAAAGGATCTGGGTTTTAACAGCGGAGACAAGCTGTAGCGTGAGGAGGAGCGGGAGAACAAATGGGGGGCAACAACAACAGCACGAATGGGCTGATGGGGCGCGTGCCAGCAGTGAGGGCTCTGCGTGTCACGTCTGACATGTGTGTCATAGGTTCGCCCTCACTGGCCTAGAGGCATATTCTCAGTATCCACCCTGTTTTTTGTGATCATGTTTTTTATTGTAATTTTTAAAACTGTTCTGAACTGTATTTTAAATTGCCATATGCTTTAACCTGTCCTGGGACCTTAGCGTAAAGGGTAAGGCAGCAGCAGCAGCAGCAGCAGCAGCAGCAACAACAACAACAACAACAACAACAACAACAAAACAGCTAAGGGAGCTAAGTTTTGAAGGGGAAGCAAGGGCTGATAATTGACCAAGAAGAATGTGCCTGTCTAAATGATGCTCTGCCATCGTCCAGGTAAATAGGGTTAACAAGGGATCTTCTTACGAAAACAATATGAAGGAAACAGGAAGCCTCTGTAGCTAAATGGTTTTGTGGTTCCCCTGAGACAGTGGGTAACATTTTTATTAGTTTGAGGAAGGATGATAAATGTTTAATATAATCCATTGAAAAACAGGTTCAGAAGGGAGTGGTCTAGAGCAGAAAAGTGGGTCAGGGGGGGAGAGGAAATGGCCTCTGTGTGATAAGTAGGAATACTTCCAAAGTTCTTGTCATCTGAATTTATTCTCTGGGTTTGCAGATCGATTCTATCAGGTCTTACATCTGAAGTGGAACCGAGATGTTAGGAACTGGTATTGAACCAAAGTAGCTGCCCTGACATTCATCATTGGCCAGGAAGTTGGAGACAGCAATTTTGGGGTGCACAAAAATGGATGAACTTCCCAACAGTGGTGATTATGGTATGTTCCCCATTGCTGCTGGCTGCAATTATCCTTTAATGTAAATGCAACTTCCAACCCAGAAAATGTCAGTGAGGGCAGGAAGTGTTGCTTCCTTCTCCTACCCTCACTCCAAATTGGCTAGTCTCATTTCCTTTTTGTGTCATACTTTGTAAAAGAGTATTATGTCTTGCAATGTACCTTGAGAAACAGGCGTCCTGATTTTAATATTAAGCTTGTCATTTCTAGAGGAAGAAACAGGATTTGCACCTTTGTACTGCAGTGACTTCCCCTCCAGTGATACGAAGAGACTATTCCTCCGCTTTCCCATTCCACATGTGGCAATCGAAAAGACACTTAAAACCTTATTTGCTTCCCTTCCTGAATGTAATTTACTACATTTGTTACATTGCACTGAACCTGAGCTCCTGGAGCCATTAACCAGAGAGTCAAGCTGTAATGTGTTTTCCCCAATGCACGTTTTAATGAGTGACGGGAAAAGGTATTGAAGAAGAAATACAGCAGCCTGAGATGGATCAGATTCTTCCAGGAACAAAGAATGACCTTCCTCCTCTCCGGCAGAGCTTTCTGCTTTCCTTACAGCCCGCTAGCAAAGCACAAAGACTCTTCTTATTAACTCTGAGCTATGAAGACAACGGTGAATTTACCTGAGACAGGCAGCCCTGAATGGCTTTTATACTGAGTGGATTTTTCTTTACCATTGCAGAAACAGAAGAGTATCCATATTCCATCCCAAAAATAACCTGTTTCTTGGAGTGACCAAATTCAGGATGCTTTAACAGAACAGGAGATTATCAGAACAGTCTATTCCATGCCATCCCTTTCCTGGTCTTCCACAGTTTGAGATATGCAGGTTGTTCAGTCCTAAACATGAAAGAAGATGCATAGAAAATGCCACCTAAATAGCTATTGGTTTTCCTTTCTATTTTGTTTATTGGACCGATAGCCTGTTCCAAACAAAACTAATCTAGGTATTTGGAACTTCGTTCTTTATAAATGGGACATTAAATTTGATGCCAAAGAGAATATTCGATTGCTTCAGCCCCACAAATTATGCATTTTGGACCTAATAATCAGTTCTGTACATAGGAGCCAACTCCTAGGGCAGTGGTTTTCAACCAGTGTGCCATGGTACCCTGGGGGTGCCTTCAGTGGTGGTCAGGAGTGCCACGGGCAACACTAGCCTCTGTCCCTCTTTCCTTCCCCCCTCCTCTGATGCCTTCATACATCTCTGCCTCCCCAAGACCTGCATAGCTGTTTGCTGCAGCAGCCCTGGCTACAAGCTCCCCAGGCAAATGGTGCCTCTGGGCTGGCCAGGGGGTGCTGGCTGCCAGGAGCTGAGATGGCCTCAGAGTAAGCAAGCGAACAGGCGAGGGAGCCCAGCCAGCCAGTCCTCCACCCCTTGCTGTTGGGAATGGACAGACAAGTCCCAGGCCCCTGTGGGGCAGTGTGAGGAGGCACCTCTCTTTGGCAGCCCCACAGGGATGCCACAGAAAAAATGTGGTTGGCCAAGGGAGCTGTAGACTCAAAAAGGTTGAAAACCTCTGTGCTAGGGGTTGAGGGGTCTTTGTCCCACCCCAATAAATGGGGTTGATGTTTGTTCCATTCTAAGCTGGCCTGTTCTTCCAGGATAAAAACATAAGGAGAAGCCTGCTGGATCAGGCCAAAGACTCATCTAGTCCAGCAGTCTGTTCTCATCACGGCCCACCAAATGCCATGGGAAGCCCACAAGCAAGACCTGAGCGCGACAGCACTCTCTTCCCTTGCAATTCCCAGCATATTGCCTCTGACAGCGTAGCTAGAACATCACGGCTAGTAGCCATCAATAACGATATCTTCCCCTGAAATATTGGCTTTGTTACTGGCTTTTCCTTATCAGCACTCCCTCTGGCGCTTGGCCGTGCCTATCACTGAGAGCTTTTCATGGTATGTGATCCTCAACGAGGTTACAGTGTCAGGGCAGTCTCGAGCAGGTCAGCCGCCCTGGCGCTGAGGGGCGGAGATCGCTCCGGCGCCCCCGCCCTCGCAGGGCGCAGCATGGTTTTTAAAACACACATACAACACCCTGATGAATACAGATAGCAGAACAAGTCAAATGCACATAAAGACTGACATGCTTAAACAAGAAGAGGGTCAACATGCCAAATGCTGAAGGAAGGGTGAATTCCCTCAGAAAAGCTCCTTACAAATTATTCACCTGGCACTATTATCACAGGAGAAGCAAAAAGGTGTTCCATCCTATTATTTCTCTCCTGCTACATCCAGGTATGATGCAACCGGACCTTGTTTTAGAGGTCATTGAGAAAAGGCTGTCCTAGAAACTAGCCATGTATTATATGCATAGGCAAGTGGTAAAGTTCCTATGCTATTTTCCCTGTAAGTAAAAGCAGCTTGGGGAAGGGGAGGTCTTTTCTTCAGCCGGAACTCGCCGGAACTCAGTTCCGGCACCTCTCAAGTGGGCACCATTGCCATTCTAAGAGATCAAGGGAGGTGTTCATAGTGATTACCAGCACCTCTTTTTCTAGAAAAATAGCAATGGGGAGGAATATGATTTTGTATCAAGCATATGGGGAGGAGTGCTTCCCACCACAACTTTTTTTGTCCCAAATAATTCCCCACCACTTGCTTCCCTCCTGTAGGTTTCTTTTTTTTAAAAAAAAAAAAGTTTTTATTAGAGTTTTCACAAAGATAACAACAGTATATATAAAATTAGAACAAAAAAAGAAAAAAAGGGAAAAAGGAAAAAACAAATAAAAATAAAGCAAGAATTCTTATATCACTTCACATAGTATAATAGGACCTCCTCGGGTTCCCCTCCCTGTGGTTCTTTAACACATTTATACTTAGCAAATTCTAAGTCATTTTAATCACCTTGTATAATCTTATTTTCTTCCTTTCATATAACATGTTCCTAAATTCCACAGTCTATTTACAACTTGATTTCTGATCTAATATGATACCTTAGCATATTTTTTAAAATACAATTTAAAATCTTTCCATTCTTCTTCCATCGCTTCCTCTCCCTGGCTGCAGATTCTTCCGGTCATCTGTGCCATTTCCATCCTCCTGTAGGTTTCTGAAGGTAAACATACATTTGGACAGGTGCGTAGCAAGGGAGGGGCGTAGGGGGCGGGCCGCCCCTAGCTCCAGTCTGGCGGGGGCAGCGCAGGGGCAGCGCACGGGGGCAGCCCCCCGGCCCACCCCTTGCCTCCTCCACCCGAGCAGTGCCGCTGCCACCGCCCAAGCACAGCAGCAGCACCAACCCGCATGTGTGGACATGCACAGTCCGTCCTGGCTCGTCCTGGTGCACATGTCACGCGTCACAACGCATGCGCGCTGCGGAGCAACACCCCATCCCCAGGGGGCCCTGCCCCGGGCAGCCAAGCGGCACTGTTCGCCACTGCATTTGGAGCCTCATTGTGTGAGAGAGACAGCTTTGCTGGGTTCAGAGCGCTGTGTCATTAGGGAAAGGGCTATGCAACCACTGTTGCTTCTCTGCTGAAAATTGTCCTCTTTCGATGTTGCTAGGGTTGTGTACCTTAGTTAAGGTACTTTTAGGCTTAATGTGTAGTTTTCCTCTCCTTTTCTCCACACAATGGAGGGGCCTCTCCAGTGTGTGTGTGTGTGTGTGTGTGTGTGTGTGTTCAGGATGACAGGTGCTCCTGATGATGTCAAGGTTTATACAGGATGCCTCTTTTGACACTGTTTGTACCTGCAAAAAACTGGGATGTTTGTATCGCTTTGTTTCCAAACAGTGTATACTCTATAGCTTTATGCTGAAATCGCTTTGTTCTATGTTGTTGTCTTCTGTCCTGTTTTTGTTGTGCTGTAGCACAAGAGTGCCCCTCCTGATGGCAACAATGCAGTAAAACTGGGGCAGCATTGCAGAACAATTAATAAAGCAGAATGATGTGAGAGTGGTCCAATATAAATCCACCACCCACATGCATCAATGACATGTTGCAGAATCCGCCCACTCCCCCAAAACAAACCAGTCTGGAGGGGCTCATGGTTTCTTTCCTGATGAAGTCATCACCTCCTTGTCAACCTGTGGTTTTAGAGCAAAGCTAAGAAGCAAGTGGATCTGCTACATGTGTCATGCGGAAGTTGGCTGGATGTTTCCGCATGCTCACAGTACTCCGCAGATTGTTATCTTTCTGCCTCTATTAGCTGGAGGCAAAAAGCCAAACCACCAACTGGTCTCAACATGTGATATAAAACAGAGGGAAAGGAGTGAGATAGGGCAAAGAATTTGACTGAAGCCAGGGCCTTCCTGGTTGCCTTGATGTTCTCTTTCAAGGGAAATTGTTGGCAAAAGCATGTTTTCTAATGTGCTCCTGCTGATTGCCCTTAGTTATGGTCTTTAAGCTCAATTTGTCAGTTGTTTGTGCATTAGGCAGGCAGCTGATATAATGCCTCTGTTGCTAAGAATAGGGCCTTTCTTATTCTCAACTGGGCTATCAGGCATCTCTCAGCATCTGCTCCCTTCCTTCATTAGTATATTAGGACAGGAGTTCTCATGCACCATATTCCTGAGTAATGCGGTCAACAAGAAACTATCTTGTCAGGCACAAGGCACCTCTCCACCTGGCAAACTGTGGCAAGGATTTTTTTGTTAACATATTGAGTTTTGAATCTTACATTGGTCAAAGATGCAAGGCTGGACCCTCGGCCCTTTCTTCTAACTCTCAATCTTTGCCACCTGGCTTTATCCCTGGTGTGGGGCTCGTTCACACAACCATATACAGTGGTACCTCTACTTACAAATTTAATGCGTTCCGAACACACATTTGTAAGTCGAAAAAAAATTGTAAGTCGAATCCCATAGAAATGCATTGGGAGAAAAAAATCGTAAGTAGAAGCAACCCTATCTAAAAATTCGTAAGTAGAAAAAATCCTATCTAAACCGTATCCAAGATGGTGGGCGGAGCTCCATTCGTAAGTAGAAACATTCGTGAGTAGAGTTATTCGTAAGTAGAGGTACTACTGTAGAATCATAGAATTGTAGAGTTGGAAGAGACCACAAGGGCCATCCAGTCCAACCCCCTGCCGAGCAGGAAACACCATCAAAGCATTCTTGACATATGCCTGTCAAGCCTCTGCTTAAAGACCTCCAAAGAAGGAGACTCCACCACACTCCTTGGTAGCAAATTCCACTGCCGAACAGCTCTTACTGTCAGGAAGTTCTTTCTAATGTTTAGGTGGAATCTTCTTTCTTGTAGTTTGAATCCATTGCTCCGTGTCCACTTCTTTGGAGCAGCAGAAAACAACTTTTCTCCCTCCTCTATATGACATCCTTTTATATATTTGAACATGGCTATCATATCACCCCTTAACCTTCTCTTCTCCAGGCTAAACATACCCAGCTCCCTAAGCCGTTCCTCATAAGACATCGTTTCCAGGCCTTTGACCATTTTCGTTGCCCTCTTCTGGACACGTTCCAGCTTGTCAGTATCCTTCTTGAACTGTGGTGCCCAGAACTGGACACAGTACTCCAAGTGAGGTCTGACCAGAGCAGAATACAGTGGTACTATTACTTCCCTTGATCTAGATGCTATACTCCTATTGATGCAGCCCAGAATTGCATTGGCTTTTTTAGCTGCTGCATCACACTGCTGACTCATGTCAAGTTTGTGGTCTACCAAGACTCCTAGATCCTTTTCACATGTACTGCTCTCAAGCCAGGTGTCACCCATCCTGTATTCGTGCCTTTCATTTTTTTTGCCCAAGTGTAGTACTTTACATTTCTCCTTGTTAAAATTAATCTTGTTTGCTTTGGCCCAGTTGTCTAATCTGTTAAGGTCATTTTGAAGTGTGATCCTGTCCTCTGGGGTATTAGCCACCCCTCCCAATTTGGTGTCATCTGCAAACTTGCTCAGGATGCC
This sequence comes from Zootoca vivipara, assembly GCF_963506605.1. NCBI lineage: Eukaryota > Metazoa > Chordata > Lepidosauria > Squamata > Lacertidae > Zootoca > Zootoca vivipara. The sequence goes on from NC_083278.1 coordinate 88,236,115, forward strand.
CTCAAGCCCATCATCCAAGTCATTGATAAAGATGTTGAACAAGACTGGGCCCAAGACAGAACCCTGTGGCACCCCACTAGTCACTACTCTCCAGGATGAAGAGGAGCCATTGATGAGCACCCTTTGGGTTCGGTCAGTAAGGCAGTTACAAATCCACTGAATGGTAGCATTGTCTAGCCCGCATTTTACCAGCTTCTTTACAAGAATATCATGGGGCACCTTGTCAAAGGCCTTGCTGAAATCAAGATAGGCTACATCCACAGCGTTCCCTTCATCTACCAGGCTTGTAATTCTGTCAAAAAATGAGATCAGATTAGTCTGACATGACTTATTTTTCAGATGTGTCAATTGAATGAAGGTCAGACAAAACAATGTAGAGCTCAGCATAGGCTAATATGGTTATCGTAGTGTTTATTTATTTATAAAAATATTTATATACTGCTGGGCCATAAAGAATATCAAAACAATTTACAGCAATGAAACATAAAAACGGTAAAATAAAAACAATGAAAAGTTTAACAGCATTAAAGTCTCACATTGAATATAAGTGATCTGCAAAAGGGACTTTATGATCTGAAAATAGAGACGGTGGCTGGATCTACACTAGTCTGCAAAAATGCAAAAAAAGTAATACAGTGGTACCTCGGTTTTCGAACGTCTCCGTTGACGAACATTTTGGTTTATGCCATAAACCTGGAAGTAAATGCTTCTGTTTTTGAACACGCCTTGGAAGTCGAACATGCCACGTGGCTTCTGCTCAGTGCAAGATCCTGAGGCCTAGCTGTCGACTGTTGAGTTTTCGGTTTTCAAACGCTTCAGAACTTGAATGGTCTTCCAGAATGGATTACGTTCGAAAACCGAGATACTACTGTATAGCTCTAAATGCAATTTCCCATTGAAGATTGATTGATGCTCTACAGCTCCCTCTGGTGTCACATTTTTATAACACATTTTTAACGTTATAACCAACCAGTGTAGAGTAGTCCGATGTATGTGCTTTTCTTACCCAATAAAATATCGAATAAAAACATATTTCTTTTTTAAATTAGCCACTATTGAAGGATGTATTCTTAATTTCCTGCATAGGCCTGATGAAATGGAAAAGTTTTCAGCACAGAAGGCACCTGCTGAATCTCTAGTGCCAGAGTGTTCCACAGGACTGGGCCGATTACACTAAAGGCTTGGTTTCTTGTTGTTGCCAAATGAGCCTCACCAATTCAGGGAACAACCAGAGACGATCCTGCAGATGGTCTCAGTGACTGAGATGGCATATAAGAGTTCAGGCAATCCCTGAGTTGTTCAGCCTTTGTAAATTAATACAAGACCCTTGAACCTGGCTTGGTGTGAGATGGTAGCAGATATTGTTAAATGTACCCCTGTTTTCTGAGCAGTGAGGCATTTCAAGGGCACAGCACTTACCCTGGGTTGGTTTCCTTTGAAATGAGGTTACTGGAGGAGTGTGGCATTTTGTAACATTTGCATCTATTGATGAATCTACAGCTTGATCATAGGAGGAGGCTCACAGCTTCACACCTCAACAAACACCTCAAAGTCTTTCAGACATGCTTATTCTTTGGCCCTCCACCTGTATCATGCCTCCCTCAAAAGTACAGGCTGCTTCTCTTTTCACAAACACAGCTATGTGATGTCATCTTCAAGAGACTGGAGCAGACAGAGAAAGAAATGCTGTCTTTCTAGGAGTTTTGGCCTGTTTCCTTAAAGTTTATGAAAGCTAATCTCCTTTACAAACGAAGGTCGTTGGCCACAGCCTTTAAAATAAGCCCCAGCAGTTTCCTCCCAGTAATATATGCATTTATATGCTCACTTTACACATCACTCGGCTGGAGAATTGTACTGCAAAGTTTGGAGAGGTGTGCATTTTGAAGGATGTTGTGTTTCGGTTCTCATGTTGTTTCAGAAGGTGTGAACAAGCTTGATTCGCCTTTGAATGCAAACAGAATCGATCTTCTCCTCCACCCCTAATTCATGTATGGCTGAATCTCACACATGGTTCCATTACAGGGATGTGCCTAACCAAGAATGGAACCTAGTTGTTTGTGTGAAGAAGCAAGTTGTAACTGTGTGAATCACTCCCAAGACAGCCTCAGTAATATCGTTGCCCAGGCCTTCATGGCTGAATGGCCTATTGTTTCAGAGTCTGAGAAAGAAGTAAACTTACATATGAGCTCAATGTTCAAACCTCATTTGACAGGTGTTCCTCTCGGGTACACTTCTGATCCACCTACCATTCAGGGTTAATTAAAAAGAAAAGACTCTTCCGCTTGTGCCAATGGGATGACGAGTCCAGAGAAGCAACAGTGTTTGACTCCAGCAATGAAATTTAGAGCCATCAACCATTTCATCAGCAGAGCATCTGGGTTGTTTATTCCTTTTCTTCTCTGCGTTGGCAGAGCTCTGCAGGTCTCCTGGGCGTATAACTCATGTTGTAGTCAGTGCAAGTCACAGATGGAGTGTTTTCACCGGGGTTCAATGTAATTGCTAGCATCTATCACTTTAATGGCCTAATGAAGGTGAGATGTAATTAGAAAGGGTGTCAACCGGAATATGGAGTTTGTTCTGCAATTATCTGTACAGCGGGTTACCACTGTCACAGAACAATGGCGGTTATAAAGCTGGTAATGTGTGGCATAAATGTTCATCACCGGGTGACTTAACGCGACAACTTAAGTTCTGTAATTGCTGCTTTTCTTAGGAACCGCTTTCAAAGCAGAGGGGCAAGTCCTTCCCCGCAGTGCATGACAATGTCGAACCGCAGTGACATCATCAGGCCAAACGGCTGATTGGCAGCGATGTCAACTGAATGTGTGTTTATGCAAGCACGCTTCTAATGAATTCAACAATTGTAATAAGAAGAATTCTCAGCGGGACAATTGCCAGCAGAAAGCAACCTCCAGCCTAAATGTTTGTAGCGCCATAATGTGCAAACCGCAATTAAAAAAAATGTTTGCAAATGAGAGGAAGAGTCCTTGACTTTAAATCAACAATGCTACTTTCTAGGCAGACAGAAAGCATCTCCAGACAGCTGGATGATTGACCCTTATTTAAGAGATAATGGCAATGGTATAAAGAAGATTGCCACCAGATAATGATCTCCCGCAGCTAGATAAATGCTGTGGTTTTATGCCTGATGGATGCAGTAGAGGGAAGTGGCAATAGGGGTTCCGAATGGGATGCGGGAAAGGCTCAAATTGCACTTTAAACAGCAAAACACGCACACACACACACACACATTTCACTATTGTATCGTATCGTATCGCAGTATTCCTGACTTTTTTTCTGTTCCTTGTTGCGCTGCTTTTAACAGCAGCTAGCTCTCCAGGCATTAGTTGGTGTTAATGCATGACTAGTTGATGTTCCTCCTGGCTAGATCCAGTGACTGTGATCTCCTTTCCACAAACTTTATAATAATAATCATTTATTATTTATACCCCGCCCATCTGGCTGGGTTTCCCCAGCCACTCTGGGCAGCTTCCAACAAAATATTAAAATACAATGGTCAGTTAAACATTAAAAGCTTCCCTTTTGCTACGTTCCTATTCTTCTTCCACCACTTATAGAGTTCATAGATAGATAGATAGATAGATAGATAGATAGATAGATAGATAGATAGATATCAGAAAGATAACTCCTCCTTCTAGTTCAAACTGGGAGATGATCAAATAAAAATGTGAATGCATAAACATTCTGTGGAACTTGTAAAGTCCCAGTCCTGCCGATCTAAGTGGTCAAGTGGTCATATATGTTTACTTGAAGCTTAAGGCTACTTTTAAAAAAATCAGTAAAATGATTTCCCTTTATAGCATTGTGCCAGAGCATCCCTCCGATGTGTTTCTATGCATGTCTTATTTTAGAATCTGTACCTTGAATGATCAGTTTTAACTCTTTAATTGTGCCAACTAAAGTCCACCTAACATCTGCTAAATAAATATTCTAATCCCCCTGATAATTTAAGTATTTGAAATACTTATCACCTGCTCTTCATTGCAATAGCAACCCCATAGCAGGGTACATGGAAAGTTAAAACACAACGCATATAATAACACAAGGAAAACGGACAACAGTCTGCTCTTAACATAGCTGCCAAGTTATCCCTTTTTTTAAGGGATTTTCCCTTATGCTGAATAGGCTTCCTCGCGAGAAAAGGGAAAACTTGGCAGCTATGGCTCTTAACAACCAGAACGAATGCAACAATAATCAGACCGGCTCAGGCTCCAATGGTCAGCAATATCTGGGCGAGAGAGATGTGTCTTTATGTGGCATCAGAATCTCACCTGAACCAGCACCAACTGTGTTCCAGAAGGAAATGAGTCCCATAGCTGGGGTGCCACTACTAAGAAGACCTTTTTTGAGACAATGGCATTGCTTAGAATTGATCTCTACTCTCCTTGTCCCCAGTTACCCTTCAGGTGCCAATGTCAAAAAGTCCTAAGCACAGGTGTCAGGATTGCACGTGACACTGGCAGGCTTGTAAAGTGCAGCACAATTTTGGAAGAGTTGGGTGGAATATTGGGAGCTGGCTCTCATATAAGCAGGCTAGCTTACCAGTCCAAATTAGGTCCGTTTCTGATGATGAACCGCTAATAGGATCACACAAATGATGGCTCTCCTTGCTTTGTCCTCCAAGGCTGTAACTCATCGGACACAAATTAATTTCTCCCCTAGTTGATGATTACTATACAGTATTGTACTTTTATCATATTGTACACCATTCTGATAGCTTTGACCAGGATACAGTTTATGAAACGAATCAAAAGGAAGTGTGGCTTAGTTCCATGGGGTTAATATCCTAGTAAGACCCCATAACATTTGGGGGGTGGGAGCTCCATCAGATCATTGCTCCATCTAGCTCTGTAATGACAACACTGACCAGCAGCAGCTCTTCAGGGTTCCAGAGAAGGGATGTGTGCAGCCATACCTGGAGATGCCATAGACTGACCGGGGGGGGGGGCTGTACCGCCGAGCAATCCCTTCCCTTAGAATTGAAGCCTTAGACCAGGCATCCCCAAACTGCGGCCCTCCAGATGTTTTGGCCTACAACTCCCATGATCCCTAGCTAACAGGACCAGTGGTTGGGGAAGATGGGAATTGTAGTCCAAAACATCTGGAGGGCCGAAGTTTGGGGATGCCTGCCTTAGACCAATAACTGCTGTATGAAAAGCCCACCCATGAATGGCTGGCTGCATGACAATGGCCAATGTGGCAGCGCGTTGTTCGGAGCATCAGTGTTCATTCTGCAGGGTAGAGTCTGTTTCCAGGGACTGGGAATGCCTTGCCAATGCTGGGTGGTGGGTTTCCAACATGAATGATCGTGTTTACTTAAACAGGAAGTCTATGTAATGACAGCGATGGCTTCTGAGAAAGTGAAGCGCATGGTAATTGCTACAATTAAACTGTAATGACATAATTAATGCAAAGATTATGCATGGCTCGACTCCAAGCTGTCACAGTGCAAGAGGTGTCGATCATGCCTGGACCACAGTTCCCTCTGTTGAGATAGCCTCCGATCAGCCTTGGGAAGCCAGGGAGCATTGTGGAAGCAATTGCTCACGGATGGTAATAAAACAGGCTACTAGAGATAAGAAGGAAACACATGGAGAAGAGCAGGCAAGGGCCGCAGCTCAGGGACAGAGCATCTGCCTTGCAAGAGAAGGTCACAGGTTCAAATCATGGCATCTCAAGGTAGGGCTGGGAAAGAGTCGCTGTCTGAGTCACAGACAGTCAGTGCAAGCCGCACTAAAGAGGTGGAGACAATTCTCAGTATAAAGCAGTTTCCTATGTTCCTGTGATTTGGTGAAAAAACTGAGGGCTGCTTTACACTTTATGCAGGGGGCCGGTCCACTGTCCCTCAGACCTTGTGGGGGGCCGGACTATATTTTTTAAAAAAATATGAACAAATTCCTATGCCCCACAAATAACCCAGAGATGCATTTTAAATAAAAGGACACATTCTACTCATGTAAAAACATGCTGATTCCCAGACTGTCCACGGGCCGGATTTAGAAGGCGATTGGGCCGCATCCGGCCCCCGGGCCTTAGTTTGGTGACCCCTGCTTTATGCAATTCCTGCTCAGAAAAGCGACTGCTTGAAATGCATGCATAGATTAAATCACTTATTCCTGCATTTCAGGGGGTTGGATCAGATGATCCTCAGGGTACCTTCCAACTTTTTGTTTGTTTCTGTGATGTTCCTCCATGAGGGAGCCATACGTATTGGAAGATATGGATGCTTCTGACGTCTTTACACTGCATGCATATAGAGCCAACAAAATGAAGAGCAATGTAGAATGCTCCGCAGCAGCCTCCCTCCCTGCCTGCCTGTTTTTCTCCCTTCTCCAAGCTGGTGCCCTCCAAATGTTTTGGATTACAGCTCCTGTCATTTCCAGCCATTGGCCACGCTGGCTGGAGATGATGTGAGTCGCAGTCCACAGCAAGAGGAGAACATCTTTCAGAGAAGCCAGTTCAGGCTGGTGTTCTACTGTTCACTTCAAGTGGGTTGAAGCATCCCAGAGAATAAGCAAAGGGTACAGGTTGGGAAAGAGCAGCATGAGCAAAGTATTAGGCTGCAGTTCTCCTGGCGTTTCAAGTCCCACATATCTGGCCCCCTTGCGTAGCTTCGAAGCCATGCTGAGCATTGTCGTTTGTATGTTGCTTCGGAAAACAGGACTCCAAGTTAATGGGGGTGAAAAGTGCAGCAAAGCAGATTTTGTTTAAATGTTTGGCAGACTTTTTAAATGGCAAGAGCTGTTCACCCCTAAGGAGGTGGAGGGTTCCCTTTTGCTGGAGGGGTTTAAGCAGATCCTGGATGGCCAGGTGTAGTTGCATTGTGCATCGTCCAAGGGGCTGGGCTACTTCAGGGGTCACTTTCAACTCTATGATTCTACCATCCCTGAAACTCTAAGAAACAAGACCCAGTGTGGACCAGCACATTGAAGACCTGGCATTGGACATACCTGGTCCCACCTCTACCGTGCAATTTTTATTACTTTATTATTTTTATTTTTGGTATATACTTAGGCAAATCACTGCCTTTCCCATCTTGATTTCGCAGGTGTACAGTGGTGATCTACCTTGCAGGGTTGTTGTGAGTACAAAAGGGTACCAAGAGTGGGGGCTTATCAATGCTTGTCTTGGTTGATTTCAGAAGGCCCAAAGGAAGTGGGAGAAATGGCCAGGTCTATCGAAGAATGGAAATGAGAGCTCTGAGCTAAATGTTGGAGAAAACTTCCTGGTGGCAAAAGCTGTTCAGCAGTAGAACAGAGTGCCTTGAGAGGCAGAGGCAGAGAGCTGACATTTCCTTTGGTTTCCTGCAGTGATGTAATGGGCTAATGAACTGGAGGCAAAGAGTTGTTGTTGTTGTTGTTTAGTCGTTTAGTTGTGTCCTACTCTTCGTGACCCCATGGACCAGAGCACGCCAGGCACTCCTGTCTTCCACTGCCTCCCACAGTTTGGTCAGACTCATGTTAGTATAAGGTTACCAGATGTCCCTGTTTCTCAGGGACAGTCCCCTGAAAAAATCCTATCATTCCTACTGAAGTTGAAAAGTGTCCTCGGATTCACTGGAAAAAAAATCTGGTAACCTTATGTTCGTAGCTTCAAGAACACTGTCCAACCATCTCGTCCTCTGTCGTCCCCTTCTCCTTGTGCCCTCCATCTTTCCCAACATCAGGGTCTTTTCCAGGGAGTCTTCTCTTCTCATGAGGTGGCCAAAGGTAGCCTTTGATCCTGTTCTTCCTTTGCTCTTCTGTCCTTCCTGTGCTAGAACTCTTTCTTACTGACAATCCAGATGTGCAGAGACATTAGGAAGCTCACAACACCCAAGCCTCATGGTGGTAGAGTAACTGTACCAGAACTCATCTTGCACGGGAACTTGGGACTTGTCCACACTTCCTAGAAAAGATGAGTCTGAGAGGTTTCCCACTTGTCCTATGTCTCTTAGGTATGGGGTCCAAGCAGGGTGTTTTGTTTGTTCTGCCACTTTCCCTGGGAAAACCCACTGTTTACTGCTGAATAATAATAATAATAATTCCAACAGAAAAATGAAATAAAATAATCTATTAAACATTAAAAGCCTCCCTAAACAGGGCTGCCTTCAGATGTCTTCTAAAAATCTGGTAGCTGTTTTTCTCTTTGACATCTGATGGGAGGGTGTTCCACAGGGCGGGTGCCACCACCGAGAAGGCCCTCTGCCTGGTTCCCTGCAACTTGGCTTCTCGCAATGAGGGAACCATCAGAAGGCCCTCGGTACTGGACCTCAGTGTCCGGGCAGAACGATGGGGGTGGAGACACTCCTTCAGGTATACTGGACCGAGGCCATTTAGGGCTTTAAAGGTCAGCACCAAAACTTTGAACTGTGCTCGGAAACGTACTGGGAGCCAATGTAGATCTTTCAAGACCGGTGTTATGTGGTCTCGGCGGCCGCTCCCAGTCAACAGTCTAGCTGCCGCATTCTGGATTAGTTCTAGTTTCTGGGTCACCTTCAAAGGTAGCCCCACGTAGAGCGCATTGCAATAGTCCAAGCGGGAGATAACTAGAGCATGCACCACTCTGGCGAGACAGTCTGCAGGCAGGTAGGGTCTCAGCCTGCGTACCAGATGGAGCTGATAGACAGCTGCCCTGGACACAGAATTGACCTGCGCCTCCATGGACAGCTGTGAGTCCAGAATGAATCAGAAGAAACATCAATCTGCAGAAAAACTGATGTTGGATCTGATTCAGCTGTAAACAGTGGGTTCTCCCAGGGGAAGCAGCCAGGCAAGTGGAAGTGTGTGACAAGGCTTAGGATGTCCAAGAAAAGTGGCAATGTGGAAGAAGGTAGCCACAAGATGGCAGCCGATGGGATATAGTGTGTGTGTCTGTGTGACTGTACACACAGAGAGAGGGGGAACCTGTGGCCCTCCAGATGTTGTTGGACCGCAGGTCTGATCATTACTGATCAGCCGCCACACCAGCTGTGCCTCCCATCCATGTGCGTTGGATCTATCCGCAAGGTTGCATTAAAAAAAACTATTCTTTTTAGCTGTTCTGGCTGTGCCAAATGCCCTTAGCTCTCCGTGTTAACTTCAGATACTGCTGGAAAACCAGCCAGCCATAATTCAAAACATCCCCTGGCATCTTGCTTGTAAAGGTAGGTAGGAGTGATAGCATGACCAAGCTCCATAGATCATCCGGGGAAGGGAAATGTAAGAGTCAAAAGCCAGCGCCGACTGCCCATTTCATCGGAGCGCTCATGAATCTTGTCAGCCAGAGGTCATTCAGCCATTCTAACTGGTGAGCTTGCACTTGCTAGCACCATCTCTGCTCGGCGGAATGAAGACTGATGGTGGTGGCATGTTTCATTGGTTCAGTGGTGGTTTCTGTTCCTGTTTGCTCTCTTTCCTGAGCCAGTGTGTCGCTTAATGGCACATGGGACCCCCTCCAGAAGTCCTTTTGATTGTGCATTCATGATTTGTGCTCATGATGATGTTACTGGGGTGGTTATACTTCAGCCTGCTTTCAATACGGTTTGCATCTGCTACGGTTTTGGAGCAGAAAAGCTGCCTCATTTCCAGCCAGTGCATGCCCTGCAGCTCCCAGCTGATATCTTATAACTTTTCACATATGCACATATATGTCCAAAGGGCCTGAACTGGTGGCGACTGACCAGCAATAAGACCTCAGGGTCACAGTGGACAGCTCAATGAAGACGTTGACCCAGTGTGCAGCAGCTGTGAAAAAAGCTGGCTGAGGCTGATGGGAGTTGGAGTCCAACAATATCTGCTTTAAAGCTCATGACACCTGATTATAAACATTCCCAGTTAGGTCAATCATTCACAGACACACTTGACCACTGCGAAGGAATGGACTTCATACACCTTGCTTTCAGGTAATCCTTTGGGACATTGATGGCCCCTCTTGCCCCCAGCAGCAGCTGAGGCTCTCTGTCTTTTCTGTTGTTACTTAAAAATGGAAAGTGCAATGCTGGTGGTCAACAAAAGAGGTTTAAAGACTCTTTCAAGACAAATCTTTAAAAATATAGTATAAACACTGACAACTGGGAAACAATGGCTGCGAGCGCTCCAGTTGGAGAACAGCCTTTACCAAAGGTGTCATGGGTTTTGAAGACGCTCGAACTCAGGACAAAAGGGAGAAACACACTAAGAGGAAGGTACATTCGGCAAAACCTCATTGTGATCAACTCCCGCCCAGAAACCAAAGTCCCCACTGTGGAAGGACACGTGGATCCAGAATTGGCCTCCACAGTCACTTACAGACTCACTGTTAAAACCGTGTTCATGGAAGACAATCTTACTCAGCTACGAGTGCTCACCAAAGAAGAAGACTTCATTTTCCTTCAGAAAATGATGGGGGTCGAAATTTGCAACGTGAGAGGCTTGTATTTATTATGTGCTTTTGATCGCTATATTTTCTCTCTCTGTGTGTGTGTATTTAAAAATTTGGAATTCTACTCTATGGATTCCTGGTGTATTTTAAACCCAAAATAATTGGAAAACAAAGTACAACTTTGCTCACTGTTGTGCATATGGTTATGTTTTAAAATAATGTAGCGCCGAATTTTTATTTGCCTCTGACAGAGCCTAGCATAAGAGCCCAGCACTCTAGCAAAGGAGAGGCCCAGGATTTGTGTTCTTGCGGCACCATCTTGGCCGCTTGACTGCATAAACACACAGTGTTGTTCAGCATCTGAGGAGAAGTAATGACTTTCCATTTAGACTGTGGAGCATTCTGCTTAATAATAAATACGCTCCTGACATTGTTAAATGATAGCTTGGTTCTAATAAACCCCATGTTGATCGGTATGTTGGTTAGAGTGGGTAATTCATCTTCTAGCACTGCTGAAACTATAGCTAGGATTATAAAGACAACATGAATTAGGCATCCAAAGCCAGCTTCCCTCCTGCTGCTGTGTTTATTTCCGAAACCATCAGAAAATACTGGCCACTTTATTTATTTAGTTATGGCTCTCTTTATTAGTTAACTGGTGGCTCACATGGGAAGGAATGTGGTGCTGTATTATTGGGAGGGCCACACAGCTGAGGCAAATAGGGACAGTGGAAGCTTCTTCATACTGGGTCCAACCATTGGGTCCATCTAACTCAGTAGTGCCTACACTGGCTGGCAGTAGATCTCCAGGATTTCAGGTACAGAGACTCTTCCAGCTCGACCTGCAGATGCTGAGGATTGAAACTGCAAAGCAGACCATCTGCCACTGAGCTACACCCCTTGCCACAAATGTTCTCCTTACTTCCCTGTTCTCTCTTGCACCCAAATGGACCCAGTAGGAAGAGCTAAGTAAACCTCTTGCTTCCAGCCGACAGCCTCCTTCCTCAACTGGGTCATGTCAACCTGTATTATGGTGGCCATGTATGCATCACCCAAAATGAGGAAGTGGACCATCCCAAAAGGATGCACATTTGCATAAAACACCCACGTGCTAATTTATAGATATTGTTGTTTAGTCGTTTAGTCATGTCCGACTCTTCGTGACCCCATGGACCAGAGCACGCCAGGCACTCCTGTCTTCCACTGCCTCCCGCAGTTTGGTCAGACTCATGTTGGTAGCTTCAAGTACACTGTCCAACCATCTCATCCTCTGTCATCCCCTTCTCCTTGTGCCCTCAATCTTTCCCAACATCAGGGTCTTTTCCAGGGAGTCTTTTCTTCTATTTATAGATAAAGATACAAATTTAGGCAAAACACTATGATTTTAATAGAAATGTCATGCATCTCACCACAGCAGGCCGAGTAGGGATTTGAACACCGGTTTGCCATGTTTTAGGGACCCAGGTGGCGCTGTGGGTTAAACCACAGAGTCTAGGGCTTGCTGATCAGAAGGTCGGCGGTTCGAATCCCTGCAACGGGGTGAGCTCCCGTTTCTTGGTCCCAGCTCCTGCCAACCTAGCAGTTCGAAAGCACATCAAAGTGCAAGTAGATAAATATGGACCGCTCCGGCGGGAAGGTAAATGGCGTATCCGTGCGCTGCTCTGGTTCGCCAGAAGCAGCTTTGTCATGCTGGCCACATGACCCGGAAGCTGTCTGCGGACAAATGCTGGCTCCCTCGGCCTATAGAGCGAGATGATCGCCGCAACCCCAGAGTCGGACACGGCTGGACCTGATGGTCAGGGGCCCCTTTACCTTTGCCATGTTTTAGTCCAATACTCTAACCACTGCACCAAACTGTCTGCCTTGCTCTAGTCATGGATCTTAGTGGTGGTGGTGGGCATTCCTGAACCCTCTTGGCATAAGGTCCTCATTACCCAGGGAGCCTCTCACCTCTCAAAGTGACTGCTATTTACCAGTTATGTCACAAATTATCCTAATCCAAAGCTGCTAAAACTATAGTCCTCCAATTCCCTGCTTTCTTTGTTACTGACTGTTGGGAGTGGGGGAAAAAATCTAATTATCTTAAAATCTAATTATAGCTCTAGCTACTTGCAAGAGATTGGTTGTCAGGTTTAAATGCAACCCCCCCCCCCCAAGTTCAAGTTGGCTATAAAAGTCATGTTCTACATGCTGCTCATTAAAATCCATTGTCTGGTGCACCCAATACACCAGAAATAACATCTTTTCTGGGAGCAGAGTATTTTTCTGCAGCCTTTTCATGATCCGAGGTGTACAATCATTCAAGGAAACCTCTGGCTATGTCACAAGCCCAAACTTGAGAACTCGGAGTCATCTGGTGAAGTGAATGGCAGCAAGTCCAGCACTTTGAAAACAGTTGTTCATCACAAAACACTTATGCAGCCCATGTAATTTATGGCTGCAGGATTTCATAGTGGCCATTAATATGAGACCGTCAGAAGGATCCGGGTTAATTCATAAATGAGAGGTTTACCAATGGATATTAGTTATGAGACTGATTTTAAACACAGTCTGAGGATGGGATTCTTCACTCAGCACAACCCTGGGTTACACCACTTGGCTATATAACAAGATTATGAAATACGACACCCAAGTCTTGAACTGGAGCAAATAAGCTCATCGAGTTTCAGTGTTATCTCATGGATGGGTAGAGATCAGATCGGCTGTAAGAATTTCCCCCTTATTGTGCCACTTGTTATTCATGGTAGGGCAGGAAAAAAGCTTCAAAGGTGATACCAGGTATATCTCCTTGCGCTGAATGCACTTTATACAAGGCAAATTGGTTTTTGCTTCGGACGACTCTTGTAGAGGAAAATCAATTTCGGGTTACAATGGCTTTGATCTTTCAAGCTAAAGATCCATTGCAAATGTGGTAAGTGGTTGGGCTGTACGGCCTCTGCATAGAAGGAATGCATAAAGCAGGCGTTCGGATCAAGGTTTCGCTTTGAGTGTATATAATAAACAGCCACAAATCATGCTGGCCATTCTTAGTGCAGGCTCCCAAATGGATATTATCCAGGCTAAGTAGCTTGTTTTTCTCTGGTGATGGCCACCACAGGGATGTTTAAAGGAAATGTAAGTTTCTGTTTAGAAGCTATTCGTGTTTCAATGTCACATAATGCTTCCATGTCTCAATATTTCCTTCCCATCCAGAGTGTGTCAATGTCCTCTTGAGTTTTGCGTGAAACAAAGGCTGTTCTAAAGAAACATGGTCCTCTCCATTCCCTGGATCTCTGCTATATGTGCTGGCTGGGATGGAAGGGACCTGGAGGCTGACATACTTGGAGGGTGATTTCCATTAGGGAGTCAAATTATCTCATGTTCAACCTTTCCCACGCACTCACCCCCTCCATGAGAGACCTTCAATTGGTCTCTTTCAGCTTACCTGACCACCCAGGGGTGTTGTAAGGCAAGGGTGGGGAAACCTCAAGGCCAGGGGCCAATTGTGGACTTCCAGGCCTCTCTACCTAGCTGTTTGGACTCTCCCCAGCCCACCTCCCCTGCGTATTTTTGCCTGACTGGAATATGCCCTTGAACTATGGTACTTCTTGCTTGTCTGGATGGAGGAAAGATAGGGATGTGTGCATTGTAGAATCTACACTTGTTCCACCCAGTTTTGCCTCTGGCCATGCCCACCACAGGCCTGTGGTCCCTGGGTGTCCATCCATAACAGAATGTGGCCTTTGGCAGTGAAAAATCCCCACCCTGGCAGTAAGGAGATGGATGGCTGGACGGACTGACGGATGGATGAATTAGCCCATTGCCATTTCCTTGAGGTCCTTAGAGGATGGGCAGAAGATTCAGATGATAAATACAATGTTATTTAATTTAAATTGATCAGTTTTTTTTAAAAAAATGTAACTGTAATTCACCTTGAGCCTTAGAAATAGCCAAGAATATCAGCATAAATAATTCTGTAAAGTCTATTTCAGCTCCGAAGTCTTGCCCTAAATTGTAGATGGGACTATTGATATACCGGTATATATATTTGGTGAGACATTGCAACATATGAGTTGTGTTGTGTGTGCTTCCCCCCCTTCTACTTCCCCCCTCATTTGTTCACATATGCTTTGGGTCCATAATTCCAAGCGCATTTCCCTTCGGCAAAACTGCATTACGTCTGAAGCCTATATCATTAAAGTAATTTATCTACCCAAGCTCTCTTTAAAGGTAGCATTAGCCTTCACCCTTCCGTTAAAGTTTGTCGATGGCTTGTTTCAGGAGCCTGAGCTGTACTAAGGATCCTGTCAGAAATATATTTGAAGCCAGAAGGCCAGCGCTAACATGAATATTTAGATGTGCGTGATTTACATAATATGCGTGTCGTAAACATAACACCTGCTGGTCATGTTTAGCTAGCTGTTTTTGTGCGAAAAATTGCTACTCTTAAATAAAAATAAAACAGCCAGCATCTAAAACATCTTCATGGTGTTCCACAAAGCTGTTTCACACCACCATTTCTGAGATTTGTGGGGGAGGGGGTTTGCCATAAGGTAGTTTTTGCTCTCAAACATCATGTGAAATGCATGTAGCTTCCATACACAAAGTTTGTATATTTTCTACTTGAAAACAGGTAGAAAAAAATCATAGTAATTCCCCCCAACACCCCCACAAAACCCAATCTTCTCTTTACAAGGAGCCATGAGACACATAACAATTGTTTTCATCCCCTTGTTTACATTCCATACTATACTTGCCATTGTTCAAAGTTATCTCTGCATCATGAGAATCAGAAGCATGGTTGCTGTTGTTTTTAAAAGAAATATATTCATAATTCTAAGGGAGGGCTGAAAGCTGTAAGTGTAAACAATGATCGGAAGGGACAATTTTTTCACAGGAACAATGGCACCCTACTTTTTATGTCACCCAAAGGGTCTGAGAACAGAATTAGGTGGCCAAGGAAAGTGAAGAGGCCCCGAGGAAGATGTTCCACACAGCCTAGTAGTTAAAGGGGGAAATTTGGCTCACATGTAGACTTGTTAAAACTTGTTAAGTTTTGCAGAGAGGAGGAGGGAAGAGTCAAAAGGAGCTTGTGGAGGAGACCTTGGGACACACTGTACTCTCAACTAGGTCACCAGGAGCACAATGGGATTTCTGGCTTTCTGAATGGCAGTAGAACAAACCAAGCTAAATTCTGATTGTTATTATTATTTAAATACAAGTCAAACCTATTCCAAATTGAGGTGAGGAGGGCTTTCCCCTCATTCATCTTGCTTGAAATTGAACCACTGGAGCACATTTCACAGTGACATCAAAATGCTTTTCTCGGTGCTCAGCTCTAGTGATCTCACATGTTCATTTTTGGTTACGTAGTTGTCATATGCAGAGCATAGAACAGCGCTAGAGGATGGCAAGGCTGCTCATTATAAGTGAAGTTGCAGAAAAGTATCTGAAGAAGAACTGCACTCTCTTCTCCCTTTTACCAGTGCAAAACACCTGCACGAGCTATTGCACTTTCATAAGAGAAAAACACGAGACGTTGGTCTTCAAATAGCAAAATATTACTTTTATGATGCATGTGAAAATTTTCCCTATTCCAAGGTTTTTAAACAGTGGAGAGACAAATTACAATTACAGAGGACCAGCAGGTGATTTTAGGCTCATCCAAGACCCCCTGAGATGGGAAAAAGTACAGCGTTAAACAGCCCTCTCATACAGAAGCATGACTCAAGTCTCTCACCATACGCATATAAGATGGATCCTACTGTTCAGAGTCGAAGGTGGCACGATGATGCTAGCATTGCCAGTAGTGATGAGAATCCAATTCATAACTGGTCTGTGAATACAGGTTTGTTGTCCTAGAGGTCCAACTCTGCATTTCAATAAGGACTTGGAGGCTCACCTAATCCAGACTGTTCAAACCCATACTCCAGTCCAGTCACTCTAGAATCTGTGGCCATCATGGCTTGTGCATGGGTGAACTATAGTAAATCCCCCCAACCATTTGGCCCCAGTATGATCTCTAGATCAACACTTTTGCAGGGTGTGGTTGATTTTCAACAAAAGATTAGAGACCACAGTGGGGCGATACAATATCACATACTGTGCCCACAGGTAATGCTAGGTTTCTCTTGTCCTCCTCGAGGCTCTGAGAAACAGCCATCGTCAGCACAAGTGTTTGGTCTTAGTGGCATAGTAGTTGCATGATGTGGAATTCAACAGGAAAGCAGAACAGCCAGTGCTATAGCTTGGCAAAGCAGGCCACTTTCCAAAGCTCAGAAGCTGTCAAAGAGAACCACTAAATAATGCTTACGGAGCAAATGGGGAGATTGGAGGCAGAGGGCATCTCTTTTATGCCTCATCCTGTCCCATGTGCAGTCAAGGATTGTGCTCTCCCACGAGAGTGTGTGAATAAGAGGAACCAGTTACATGCTGCATGTGAGACCCTGTGCAAAGTAAGAACGCACCATGTCTCTCTCCAACCATTGCCAGTGAAGGGAGAAACTGATGGTTTCTTGGCCGGGGTCTACCCAAACCCTTGAGTAAGCTTTGTGCAGCGACAGAGTTGTGCAAACAGTTCCTCTCTTCTACACACATATTAGATTTGACCTCAGCTCCCAGATATCATATATCTCTCTCTCTCCTCTCTCTCTCTCCACCCCCCACACGCACACACACATTTTCTCACTCCAGGCATATACAGTATCTAGCACACAACAAGTGCATGAATCAAATACAAATTATAATGTGCAATATAGCTTACTCCAGCACGCTTCCAAAGTTGTGCTCAGTTACATCAATCAAAAGTGCAAGATTAGTTAGCCTTTTCTGCTGTATCCCAGCATATCCATTTCTCTGCTCCCATAAGGCCTGGTTTTCCTTCTCCCTGCCCTTCGGCTGCTAGAAGCTGCTCTCCCACTTATTATTTCCCAAGGCTTTCCCACCACCTTATCAATGAGGACAATAAATTACTGCATTTACTGATTTCAGCAGGTTCCCTTCTCAAAAATGAGAAGCGCGACTTCTGCTACAACTAGCAGATTAGGGTCATTGAACATTGTTTCCAGATTAAGCAGTTGTGGTCTTATCTGTATGGTTGTGTAGTCCCACCTGGCTTGAATTTCTGCTATGGCTCTCAGAGCCAGCACTTGTGTGCTTTCTTCAACCTAGGCACGGCTGTATGTCCTTATTCTTTGGCTTTTGCCCCACGCTAGAAGGCAAGCCCCACCCCCACCCCCAAGCTTGGACAGCCTTGGCTGTTGTTCTCAACAAAGTTCCTCTTGGCTGAGCCTGCTAGCGTTGTCGACAGACGTGGTCAGGACATCACCATCTCCCATCGCTGGCTCATTGCAGTGCTCTCACAAGGGTTAATGACGACTTCCCGCATGTTCTCGTTGGTGTCCCCCACCATTTCGGTGTCCAGGCAGTAACGTGTGGCCATGTGCTCAATGTGAGAACCAACTTTGTTCCATCGCTTTTGGAAGAGAAAGGGGACAGGCAAAGAGATTAAATTCAGCATGCCTTACCACCACTGAGCTACAGTAGTTAAGATCTATGGCAGTGTTCCTCAATGCTGGGTTCCCAGATGCTGTTGGATTACAGCTCCCATCACCCCCAGCTACTTTAGCCAATGGTTAGGGGTTATGGGGGCTGTAGTCAAACAACATCTGGAGTCCCGAGACCACTTATCTATTGTCTGTGAAGTAATAGTACTAATGGCTAGCACTCCCTTTATCTATTTTTGGTTTCCACAACTGTAGAGCATCAGCTATATGGCTGATATTCAGCTAGGTTATACCTAAGATAGGTTAGACCTATTGAAAGTAATGGACATAACTTAGTTATGCTCATCAATTTCCCTGAGTCTACTCTGAATACTCCCTCCTGTGGTTTACAGCAACTGGTATTTAGAAGTATACTAATTCTGAATCTGGAGGCAGGGCATAACCATCATGGCTAGTTGCCATTGACAGCCTTATCTCCGTGAACTTGTCCAATCCTCTTTTAAAGCTATCAAAGTTTGTGGCCATCGCTGCCTCCTAAGGGAGATCCAAAGTTTATTTTATCAGTCCTGACTCTTCCAACATTCAGCTTCATTGCGTGTCAATGAGTTATAGTGTTATGAGAGAGAGACTTTTTTTCTATCTACGTTCTCCATGTCATGCATAATTTTATAAAGGTATATCAGTTGCTCCTTGATTCCACACATCTAATTCATATCTCAACATTTCTATGGATGATGTGAGGAAAACACTTCATATCTCTGTTAGTAAAGTACGCTGTAAGAGAGATTTCAGTCTTTTTGAGGGGAAAATGGCCTCACCTGCTTGCCATCCCCTTCTTTGCAAGGTAAGAGAACCACCTGTGAACCCGGAAAGAGGGTTTGTATTGATAAGCACAGCTTCTGGAAGTGGACTTGCTGGTTGTATGTATATGTCCATTCCTGAAACAAAGGAGAAAACTGTTACACATGCTACCCCATTCTCTGAGTGGTGAAACTCTCCAGGGGTTCCAAACGCTTCGCCCTGGGTTCAGTTTCCTTGAAATGAATGTCAGTGGAGACTGTGGTGTCTTTAGGATATATGGTTTTATTTACACATATATGCAACCTGTGCATAGGGTGGAGGGCGGCCTCACAGCATTAACACCCCAAAAGATCTAGCTCCTTTGTTAGTCATAGATTTCAATCCAGCATGGAGCAAGGCATGTCTCCGTCTCCAGCGTCCAGCTCTCACTCTGGCTATTGTTCCCCCACGTAACTGAGTCAGCCTTGGTTGCCCTGATGGATGACCTTTGTGGGACAGATGCTCCTGCTTCTTGATCTCTCATTAGCATTTGGAATCATTGACCATGGCATCCTCCTTGACTGGCTCTGGGGAATGGGGAACTTGGGGCACTGTATTTCAGTGGTTCCAATCCTATCTGTAGGATTGGGTCTAGAGATTAGTACAGTGGTACCTCATGTTGGGCTCACCAGCTGAACTATTTAAAATTTTAAAAGATGATGCTGTTAAGGTGCTACACCCAATATGCCAGCAAGTTTGGAAAACTCAGCAATGGCCAGAGGATTGGAGAAGATCAGTCTACATCCCAATTCCAAAGAAGGGCAGTGCCAAAGAATGCTCCAACTACCGCACAATTGCGCTCATTTCACACGCTAGCAAGGTTATGCTTAAAATTCTACAAGGCAGGCTTAGGCAGTATGTGGACCGAGAACTCCCAGAAGTGCAAGCTGGATTTCGAAAGGGCAGAGGAACCAGAGACCAAATAGCAAACATGCGCTGGATTATGGAGAAAGCTAGAGAGTTCCAGAAAAACGTCTACTTCTGCTTCATTGACTATGCAAAAGCCTTTGACTGTGTCGACCACAGCAAACTATGGCAAGTTCTTAAAGAAATGGGAGTGCCTGATCACCTCATCTGTCTCCTGAGAAATCTTTATGTGGGACAAGAAGCTACAGTTAGAACTGGATATGGAACAACTGATTGGTTCAAAATTGGGAAAGGAGTACGACAAGGTTGTATATTGTCTCCCTGCTTATTTAACTTATATGCAGAATTCATCATGCGAAAGGCTGGACTAGATGAATCCCAAGCCGGAATTAAGATTGCCGGAAGAAATATCAACAACCTCAGATATGCAGATGACACAACCTTGATGGCAGAAAGCGAGGAGGAATTAAAGAACCTTTTAATGAGGGTGAAAGAGGAGAGCGCAAAATATGGTCTGAAGCTCAACATCAAAAAAACCAAGATCATGGCCACTGGTCCCATCACCTCCTGGCATATAGAAGGGGAAGAAATGGAGGCAGTGAGAGATTTTACTTTCTTGGGCTCCTTGATCACTGCAGATGGTGACAGCAGTCACGAAATTAAAAGACGCCTGCTTCTTGGGAGAAAAGCAATGACAAACATAGACAGCATCTTAAAAAGCAGAGACATCACTTTGCCGACAAAGGTCCGTATAGTTAAAGCTATGGTTTTCCCAGTAGTGATGTATGGAAGTGAGAGCTGGACCATAAAGAAGGCTGATCGTCGAAGAATTGATGCTTTTGAATTATGGTGCTGGAGGAGACTCTTGAGAGTCCCATGGACTGCTAGAAGATCAAACCTATCCATTCTTAAGGAAATCAGCCCTGAGTGCTCCCTGGAAGGACAGATCGTGAAGCTGAGGCTCCAATACTTTGGCCACCTCATGAGAAGAGAAGAATCCTTGGAAAAGACCCTGATGTTGGGAAAGATGGAGGGCACTAGGAGAAGGGGACGACAGAGGACGAGATGGTTGGACAGTGTTCTCGAAGCTACGAACATGAGTTTGACCAAACTGCGGGAGGCAGTGCAAGACAGGAGTGCCTGGCGTGCTATGGTCCATGGGGTCACGAAGAGTCGGACACGACTAAACGACTAAACAACAACAACAACCTCATGTTGGGAACAGGATCTGTTCCGGCAGCCCGTTCGCAACATGAAGCACCACACCTGAGCATGCGCATGACGCAATGTGACACTTCTGTGCATGCGCAAAGCGGGATTTAGCGCTTCTGCGCATAGGTTACGGACACGCCGAACCCGGAAGTAACCCGTTCCGGGACTTCTGGGTTCAGTGCGTCTGTAACCTGATCATGAGGTATGACTGTACTGTATTGGGACACTGACTTTCAGCCTCCTGCCAACTATGTTATGTGCCAGAGGGGACTATTTTATCTCTGGTGCTGTTTAATAATTACAGGAAGCCATTGGGAATTGTCATTAGGGGTTATTTGCTGCACCACGGTAAACACTTGCAAAAGAGTGGCACAATGACTTGGGATCTGTGTGCAAGGCCAAGCACTTAATATTGACTTCATTTCTATAGAATAAATTCAGGCAGATATGCCACCTTCCTGTCCCAAACACTTCTTCTTCTTCTTCTTCTTCTTCTTCTTCTTCTTCTTCTTCTTCTTCTTCTTCTTCTTCTTCTTCTTCTTCTTCTTCTTCTTCTTCTTCTTCTTCTTCTTCTTCTTTTTAAAAAGCAAACAAACTCCAGAACTGGTTGCATGAAACAGCCATAGGAAACGTGAAATGGGTTCGTTTGTTTTGTTTCTGGCGCCCAGGATGAATTGTGGCAACAAACAGATTTCTACCTTGTATCTCTCAAGACAACAGTGGAAGAAACAGAGGAAGGGTGAAACAAGGGCATGGCGCAGGCGTCTGCTCCCCCCCCTTTCCTTTAACATTTCCATATTTTTATCTGGGGCCGCCATCTGGTTTCCATCTGATTAAATGGCAGGGGAGGGGGAGGCTGCCTCGCCATCCGAAGGCAGCCGTGCAAAAGTCAGCCAAAGATGATACTTTAAATTTATTTCTTGAATTCATTATGATGCTGAGGAGCAGTGACAGGTGTCACCTTGAATGATGTTAAAGCCTTGAAAAATTGTCCCCGGTCTCCAACAGCGTTAATGTAGCTTTTTCCTTTTCCTTTTTCGAGGGGGGAAATGGGTAGCATATGAAGTGAGTCACTGTTTGAAGCCGGCACACTCCCCCCACAACCCTCACTACATTTTCTCAATAGCCTTTTGCACCACGGACAGCCTTTCAACACATTTCGCAAAGATCTGCCTTGTCTCTTGACAAGGTGCAACTGCCTTTGCTGCTTCACTGCTTGCTTCTGTCTTTCTTGGCCAAATCTCCACCAATTAATGAGAAGGTAAACTGCACTTTGGAAAATATCACCGGGGAGAGAAAAATCCAGAGAAATTATCATGGCTGGGGTGCAGGGTTGTTGTTGTTGTTGTTTTTGTGTGTGTGTGTGTGTGTGTGTTATTGTTGTTGTCTTTGCCTTGCTTTTGAGGTGGTGATGACTTTTTCATATTTTTTCTCAAAAATTATTTCCCGTAGCACAAATGGATGAACTTTTGCCTAGCAATGACTAAAATGAAGTATATACCATTGAAATATTTTAAAAGGTTACCGTTTTTAATTTTTTTGTATGCCGTTTTACC
Source organism: Zootoca vivipara (assembly GCF_963506605.1). NCBI lineage: Eukaryota > Metazoa > Chordata > Lepidosauria > Squamata > Lacertidae > Zootoca > Zootoca vivipara. The sequence goes on from NC_083278.1 coordinate 88,258,415, forward strand.
ATTTCATAAAATTGTATTAACAATTCTATATATATTTCGTATCAAATTTGGACACAGCACCACATTCCACAATGGGGAGTGTTCTTAGCAACATAGGGTATACAAATGTCACACCTGCGCAAGGTAAAAGCCCCTTTTTGGGACCTCAAAACTCAGCCAGCAGACCCTGCTGGGCATGCTGGGAAAAGAACCTACAGGAGAGGTAGCAAAACATCGTCCTCTAGCAGCGTCTACTGTTACTGCAGCTAAAAAAAAGCTTCCTTGTGTGTTTGATGGCCCTCTATAATGTTGTATATATGTGACTCTAAAGTTTGGGTTCAATTTTATATCTGCTTACAGTGACTTCAAAAATGGTCAGAAAACTGATAAATAAATTTTTTAAAATCATTTTGTGTGTCAGGTTTTTTTTATCAAAGCTCTTTGAAAGTAAGATTTTATCTAATCTTTAATGAAAGCTCATAAAATTATGATACAGTACAGGGAAATGAGGTTGTAAAAAAGTCATCACCCTACTGATCATGCTGCAAATCATCTCGCTGATGGCATGAGGCCTGCAACCTTCCCAGGTGCTCATGCTCCAATTAAAGCCCAGGCAAAGACATTATGAGGCAGTTGTTCCTATGGGGTTTTTCAGGTCAGGAAGTGTGGGCAGCTGGGGAGGCTGCAGAGAGCCGAAGAAATGCTTACTGGAAAGAAAAATGCACACACCAGTCTTGGCTACCTCACAAAGATAAAGTAAGCTCAAAACCCCCAAAGAGTCCTGAAAATGAGGTCGAAAAGTGGAAGCCTCTTTCACAGAGGAAGAAAACTTGGCAGGGCATATTTTGGCACAACACTAATAATTAAAGAACACGTGAAGAAGACTCCAAAGCCCACTGAAAATATGCCTGCGAAGAAACATTTTTGGGAATGAGGCATTCATTCAACAAAACATTTTTAAAAAAACCCAAGGCTGGGGATAGTTGGTATGTATTTGCATAGGATGGGCTAAAATATAAATATTATAAATGCAAAATTCTCCTGTTTTCACAAAGATGTATTGAATACATCTGCACTTTGCAAGGGCTCCATCTGTGGAGACTGGATCATCCAATGGCAAGGGTTGGGTTCAGGTTTAGTCCCTTGTATAGCTAAGGATTTAAGAACCACATTTAAGTTTTCCCCATAGGAGTCAGCGACATCCATCTGCTTATATGGGAGAGGTAATGGGATGCCTTTAAGCATCCCTAGTGATTGAAGCAGGACAAAGTCCTTCACTTGTATCCCGTCTTGCATTCCGTCTAGTCTGACCCAGAGTTTAGTGGGAACCATTTCTATTTGCACAATTTGCCCTCTTATCAACATAGCCTCATAGAATATGAGAGACAGAACCTGAATTTGAAAGTGAAAAAGTGCAGATGCGTCCAGAGGAGCTGCAATGTTGCAGGGAGTTGAGATATGGTCATCATCACGAGTACCATCTTCTAAGGGTGGCCCAATTTACAGCCTCCAGAGTTTAAAGCAAATATGTTGGACTCCCCAGCCCCCCACCCCCCAAGAAAAGCACTGCTAGTTTCCTGCTTAGTACCATTCCAAGTCAAGGAATCAAAGCCTCAGTGGACCTAGTAGAAAAGGGGTAGCCAGAATGGTGCACCACAGTTGCTGCTGGGGTGCAACTCTCATCATCCCAGACCATGGGTAATGTTGGCTGCGGCTGATGGGAACTGGAGTAAACTAACATGTGTTGTAGACTTTTTGTTGGCATCTCTCTGTCTTGAGAGACAATGGAGTGCACCTCTGGGGCTGAAGTCAAGCCACTGTGTTAGCAGCATCAAAGTGACATCCCCCAGGGCCAGGGCTTTTTTTTTTCAGCTGGAACTCAGTTCCGGCACCTCTCAGGTGGGCACCATTGCGCAGTCCTGAGCAGTGTGTATGGACATCCTGAGTTGCCCAGATGACGAAACCCCTCTCTTGGCCTCTCTGATGTGGTCCAAAGGAAATCAGAGCAATATGTTTGGCACCAGCTAGGCTGCAGGAGTTGATGGAAGGAGGCATACAAGGCACCACCCAACTGCCTTAGGGACTCCACTCTTGTGTAGGGTTTACTCCTTAGCCTTTTCTTCTCACAAAGATGTTCCACAAAGCAGTGGAAGTTTAGGATCAGAGTTTTCCTTCCCTATATGGGCTACCTTCCAAGCTTGACAAGTCCCATCTGCTCCTCATTTCCCTCTGTAGCATGTGCAGAAACCATCTAGACATATCAAGAGATCCAATGCACCCTCGTCACCATTTCTTTGAGCTCCTGCCATCGGGACGGAGATATAAAACAATGCAGGCAAGAACGAGCCGTCTCAGGAACAGTTTCTTTTCTAGAGCGATTTTGGCCTTAAATGGAAAGTCTGGACTTTGAAGTCATCTTATTTTACTTGTTATTTTGTATCATATTTACTGTTTTTAATTAGGTTTTGTAGTAATTTTGGATTATGCGAAATGCTTTATCTGAGTGGATGTAGCAACCGAGTAATTTCGTTGTTCCCGCAAGGTGACAATGACAATAAATATATCTTCTCTTCTCTTCTTGACCACTGGATCCACTATTGGTCTTGTCCACTCAATCCGCTAGAGTCTGTCTTTGCATGCAGGGGAAGTCCCTAGCTCACCCATTGGCTACCCTCACCTGGTTGAGCTGGCCAGTCAAAGCTGCTCCCAGTGTGTGTCGCTGTTGCATGCTGACAGCTTCTAGTAATCACAGGTGAGAGGTGTGTGCAGGGTGGGCACAAAAGATGTACAAACTACTGCAGAAGGAGCACAATATGTCCCTTACCAGAGGAACTACCCCTCCCCTAACAATGATTACAGGTAGGTAGCCGTGTTGGTCTGCCATAGTCAAAACAAAATAAAAAAAATTCTTCCAGTAGCACCTTAGAGACCAACTAAGTTTGTCATTGGTATGAGCTTTCGTGTGCATGCATACTTATCCGAAGAAGTGTGCATGCACACGAAAGCTCATACCAATGACAAACTTAGTTGGTCTCTAAGGTGCTACTGGAAGGAATTTTTTTATTTTGTCCTATCAATGATATTAGAGACAAGACTCCATAAGAGTTCTCAAAGCGAGAAGCACAGGCTTGTAATGTATGACTACCTTAATCTAATGTACTTTAGCCAGTAGCAGATTGGATAAATTAGGGGACAGAATGTCAGCCCCTCCCAGTCTGTAAAGTAGGAAGAGAGCATCTTGGAAGGGGCAATCTTTATCATTCTCAACGGGCTTTAAAGCATACTGTGGGCTCTTGCAGTACCCTGAGTGGACATTTTTATTTGACCAGCTTTGTCCCCAGGGTGGACAATAAATCTTAGCACTTTGCCATAGGTGCACTAGAGGAGGCTGAAACAATTGTTTTTGTCTTGGTCGAGATGCTCCCTGTGACAAAGTTCTGTGAATCCTCTGGGGAGAGAGCTGACAGATCAGAGCATCTGGCTGAATTTTTCAACAAGATCAGGACAAAAATATTAACTAACTAGGATGTTGGTGATTCACTCGGTGATTGATATTTTGAGAGGCAGACAGTGGGACACAACAGGAAGGGGGGGAGAGATTGCCATCCTTCTGTCTGTTTCTCTTTTCCTACAGGAGACTGACAGCTTCTCTCTGAATACAGAGTCATTTCTGTACTGCTGCTGTTGACGATGTGCTCAAGTGTATCCAGGCCTAAGAGGCTCCTGATTTCTTTTCTAAAGCTTGTCAGGTTTCTTGGAACAGCTAATGATTAATGGGTTTATTAAATGAATCCCAGAGTCAGAAATCCATTCCAAGAAGGTTACTGCAAAGTTTAATATCAACTGATGCTCTGTTTCTAACAGAAAGCCAATGCACCAGCCAAACGGTGACATCTTCATTAGACAAAACCAGGGCAAAATTACGATCAATTATTTACCCTCAGATGCATTTCTCCAGTGAAGTGCTAAATCAATCAATCCCTTCAGCAAATGAGACATAAACAAGACCGGATAATGCCAAGTGTCTGACTTGCAGCATCATTGCAGAGGCAGCGTGCTTGGTGCCGTGATCAGTGGTACAGTTGGATAATTTTAGACTCTGGACTTAATAGTTTAATAATCCCCCACACACCCTTTGAAAAGTAACTTAGCTCTCTGCATTTGGGGAGTCCTGCCCTCCTGGTCCTTCTGCCCAGGAGTGGAAGGAGGGGGTTTGTGGACCACTTGCAGTGAGGCAATGCTTCTATTCTTCTACTTAGTGTATGTGTGGGGTTTTGTGTCAGCGCCACTTGTGTGGGTTCTCTTACTATTCTTTTGTTGTATTTCCTTGGTGGTGAGAGAGGTTGGTTGTCTTTGGTTGGCTGTAGTGAGATTTGTTTTTGTGTGTGAGTGGGGTGTGTGTGTGTATGTGTTTGGATTAGGTTAGCCAGATTGATTCGTAATCTGTTGGCGGATTCTTGTCGTTGTCTTGTTTGGCTGTGTATGTGATAAGGTCTCTCCTCTTTGCGAGAGGGGAGACTTTGTGGATGGGATCCGCTTCCCGCGCTAAGCAGGGGGGGGCGTGTTTTGGCCCCCTGCTACCACCTATCCCTGCTGCCGCGCCCAGCCTCTGGCTGGCCAATAGGGCTGGCTGGGGGGCGGGGTTTACCTGCATTTAAGACGGCGCGGCGGCATTCAAATCCTCTTTCTGTTGCTGCATCCCGTTGGATCTCCCGCCCACCCTCCCTTTAGGTCTTCCTTTGTGTGTTTGCTTTGACCTTGCTATGGACTTTGGTTGGTTGCCTTGGTTGCCCAAGGGGCCTGGTAGGAGTTTTTTTTTATCCATTTGGCTAATTGGCACTGGCCTCTTGGTTTTTTCACCTACCTCATAGCAATTCGTCACAACTTCGTTTGGTATTGGCGGTTAGGCATTGGAATATGTATTTGTCTGGTGTGTTTGAGGACTGGTTGTGGCCATCATCCAACCCTCCTCTTTTAGGGGTATCCCGTTAAAGGGATCCGGCGGTCGTGGATCCTGTCCCATGCCCTGCTGGTGGCTAGGGCCATGGCACGACCCCCGGTGACATCAGGAGAAGCTCTCAGTTTTATTTGCATCAACAGGCTCCTCCCACTGGTTGTTAACCTTATATGACTCCCCACTGAGTGGGGTGGAGTCATGCTTGCTCGTGTGTCTAATGCCTAAGCCAATACCTCTCACTTGCTCTAACCAATAAAGTTGTGGCCTTATTTTACCCATTAACTTAAATTCATGTGCCACTGTGTCTTTATTTCTCGCGGAGGGTGGGTCCTCGAACCGCAAAGGGGAACCATACAGGGGTGAAGGAATCTTCCTTCTATTTGTCCCTGTGTCAGTTTCTGTTTATTGGTTAGTTTTTCTAATAAGGCTGTCTCCCATACTATTTGATACCATTGGTCCATGCTTATTCCTGACAGGTCTCTCCAGTGACTTGCTATGTGGCTCCCTCAGATTCAGAAGCTGAATACCAGGAAATGGGCAGGGTGGTAGGACAACAATTAGAGAGCACTATTATTATTAAATATTGAATTTATATAGCGCCCTATACCCTGAGGTCTCAGGGCGGTTCATTATTGCCCGAGGCCCATTGACAGACCAACTCAGCATTACAAAGATGTCTGCAGACTTGACATGAAGCCTAGCAACATCAACCCCACCATGTAGGAATCCCTTGCAGATGAGACCACAGTGTCTGGAGACAGGCAGTGGGGTTGTGCAACCATTGGCCAGAGAACAACCAGCAGCACAACCCGATGCACCAATCAATACATAGATAAACAAACAAACAAGGCAGGTGATCTTGGGCATTATCATTTAGAATACATGATCTGGGAGTCCATGGCTCCCCACTTATAGATGGAGCAGATGTGGCAGGACAGCAGATCTTCAGGCAATCTACAAGGAGAAAGGAGCTTTGAGAATTCCCACAGCACATTATACCTCCATGTCTCTGGCAATAGAACGAGGAGCACATTAAAAAGACACTCTTAGTTTCCTGCTGATTGTGGAACTTACTGTCTCTGGAGAGACATCAAAGCCAGAGCCAGGGCAGCTTTCAGAAGCGTTGCAATGCCCATACTGGTGTTTACCGAAGGGCGTTGAGGTAGGACTTTAATGTATAACAGCTCTCCCTCCCTTCTATTTAACTATCCGCTTATCTGCTTAAAATGCTAACCAGAATATGGAGAGAAGAGAACACCTTTTTGTTGTCACAAACAGCACCTAATTCTTAATCTAGATCAGAGAATACTCACTGATTGACACTGAATATTTTCCCCCTTTAGTGATTGAGAAGAGGGGAAATGAGGTCAGCCTCATTAAGCTGCTTCTACTTTAATAGGCAATTTAATATTGAATGAATGCAGAGGATGAACTTAAATATATCATTTCAATTCGGCACATTTTTTTGAGCGACGGAAAGGAGTAAATAGTTCTGAAAGATAGGAGGAAAATTATAATTCTCATTTTCTTCCTCTGATCCTTGAAGAAGAATTATGTGTCAACGTAGCTTGCATTCTGAGTACGGATCGGCTTCAGGAGTTCAGGAGTGTGCTTCGTATCAGGCTTGTCTTGTGGAAGGCCTGCTATCTTGCAACTTCGATACCAGGGACATTGGGAGTATCCATGAGTCTATTTTTCCAGTCTATGTCCCCCAAATCTGCTGTTTGGACAAGTTGGCAAAAAACTGGCACCTGTTCCAATTTTGAGGTGGAAGAGCAATCGCACAGCAATTTAATTTTTTTGCACATTTTTAGTGTGATAAAAAGGCCCCTATGAAAGAACCTTGAGGTGTTTAAAAGTGACATCTTAAAAATACTAGGAACAAATTGGAGGTTTTGGGAGGGGGGGCAGAATGACAGCTTGCTAACTTTCACTGTGGGGGGCCCTTTTGCATGACCATTTTGTCACATGAATGCAGAGTAGGGGAAAAAATGAAGGAACTCACGGTGACTCCTGAGAATGCATCATTTCAAAATGCAGGTAAGCGATTAATTGTATGAATGTTCTCCAGTGGAAAAAACAACAGCAAGCCTGCATCCAGAAAAGCATCTAAGGGGAAATGCTATATAGAACCTCATATGCTAGTTTTCTGTGGAAAGGGAGTTTGGGACACAGAAAAGCACTAACCTGCGTTCTGAAATACATCACAGAAGGACTTGCATTCCAATTCAAAGTGTTGGTGCTGACCTTTAAAGCCCTAAACGGCCTCAGCCCAGTATACCTGAAGGAGCTTCTCCACCCCCATCGTCCAACCAGCGCCAAGGGCCTTCTGGCAGCTCCTCACTTCGAGAAGCAAAGCTACAGGGAACCAGGCAGAGGACCTTCTCGGTAGTGGCGCCCGCCCTGTGGAACGCCCTCCCATCAGATATCAAAGAACTTAACAACTATCTGATGTTTAGAAGACATCTGAAGGCAGCCCTGTTTAGGGAAGTTTTTAATTACTGATGTTTTAATATATTTTTAATCTTTTGTGGGAAGCCGCCCAGAGTGGCTGGGGAAACCCAGCCAGATGGGTGGGGTATAAATAATAAATTATTATTATATTATTGTTTTTATTATCCGTTTTGGGTTCTCTTTGGCTCTGGCAATAAGACGAGTGATTTTTGGCTGGAAGACAACTTAATTCATGGACTTGTATGACCACATGGCACCAATTATGTTTGTTCAGAGAGCAGACAACCTGAAGAAAGCTCAATTGTAAATACCTCATTTAGTAGGCTAGCAGTATATACGGCCACTTTCCTTTGGAAGATGCAGCCCAGTAGGCAATAACTGAAGTTCACAAAAATGCATCTTATTGGGGAAATTGCCTGTACTTTAGTCAAAGCTGCATACAAAAAAAAAATTGTTTTTCTTGGGGGAAATTTGTGCCAAAATGTTGATGAATTTCCATGAGGATTAACCACAAATTTCCATGCAAATGCGGAGAACTAAATTTAAGAATAGAAAACTGAAAATTGACAGATTCATCCATCCCTACTCAGGGCATGGCTTCTTTGTAGTGGTGCAACTATTATTTCAATTTCAGAAGGAAAACCTCACTGCTAAGTGTAAGAAAAAGAAGGCATTTAAATCTGGAACTTCTTTTTAGGAAAAAAACAACAACTAGCTTTAATTTCCTCGTTTGTTGTCTTCATACTGCAGGTGTTTTGTATCACTTCCCCCCCCCCCCTTATGCTATTTTATCTTGACTGCCTTTGGACAGAAAAGCAATTGAGAGGTTTTGCAAATCAAATCCCCCCCCCATTATTCATGAGCACGTTCAGTGGTTCTGGGTGAGCCACATGTTATTCTTAGTTTCACAGTGCCGTCTTTAAAATGGGATCGCCCCCAAAGGATTGCTGTTAGGATAAGGGCACCGCATACTCTTTAAATCCCAAATAGGCCCCAGAGAACTCACCTGAGCCACCATTGCTGCACCTTTGCTGGTGATGCAGGGGTTTAAGATCACAACTGGGAAGTCCTGGGCTTCTGACTTCTGGGTCTCCAGGCATCTCTGTCTCTGTCGAATCATCCCAGTCTGGTAGAGAGATTCCTCAGGAATTCTGAGGAAAGAGGCAAAGATGAGGGTCATCAGTTTTTGGTAAGGTTGCTCTGCACGTAAAGATGGAAGAAATAAGAAGTTCCCTCCAAAGAAGAATGGATAAGTGAGATAATGGACTATGTAGAAATGGCAAAATTAACAGCCAAAATAAGAGATCAAGCAACGATTGCTTTCTGGAAGAATGGAAACCATTATTGGACTATTTAGGGAAATATTATAGTGCGAAGAATTCGCGAGCAGGATTTGAAATACGGGCAACAGAAGGAATTAGAAAATACAATATTGATGTTTTGGCATAATAAATAGAAGGTATTGTGCAGCTGAGGGGGGAAATTAAAACACCATGGAAAATGGGACAGGAAGTCAAGAAAAAATAAACTTATTGCATGGAGAGGCGGAGTCCCCCCCAATCCCAGGAGAGCCCTGAGTGGAATAATGACTCGAGACAATGTGCTATGGGATTAAAATTGGCCACACCACAAGTTTCAGATGTAGGGAGACCTTGGCTCAGGCATTGGGAATTTATCCTTCCCAGTCCCCAGCCGGGGATCTGGGAGACTTCAGGGTTGTCCAGAATGTGTGGGGATTGGGCTGGCTCTGGAGAACATATGTTCAAGCAGAGAGCCCACCCTCTGTTTCGCCACTGCTGCAGGGGAGAGCAATGACAACCTCTTGGCATAAATGCCTCCCCTCAAGATCCCTTTAATGGGGAACCCTGGTATCACGGGGGCATGGGTCACCACTTCATCCCCCCCCCCCTTAGGAAGATAGACTAAAGGATTCTGCCCAAGGCCTGAAACTGCCAAAGTTGTGACGTTTTGCTATGGGAAAGGCAAAAGATGCCAAAGCAGGAAAATTCCTTTCTGGCCCTTCAACAGCGACCTTGACATAGCAGTGCCTGCGTACCTGTGGAGAAGAGGTTAACCTGCAAAAGAAGACTTATCTGAGGGAGGGGAGGCTGGGAGAAGTTCAGGAGTCGACTGCCGCTTCACAGGTAAGATTCACCTTCTGTTGTGTGGGCAGGACGGTCCCTCCCCTTACCTGGCCGATCCCCAGGCAATGCCTCCCCAGGCGGGATTGGATGATTGGCTGAGGTAGGTGGAGACCTCCAGGTATCCAGCCTGGGGAGGATGAGGCCAGCCCGAACTACCAGGAGTCGCATTGGGATCCGGGGGGCTGCACGCGACCATGCAAAAGGCTCCCCCCATTTGATGTGGGGAGCGGTCATTATGTATTGATGTATATACATCAAACTTTTGAAAATTCAATAAAAGTTTACTACAAAAAAGGGGTTATCAGTTTTTACCTAGTGGTGGCCCACAGTAATCAGGAACAGCACTTTTCAGCACAAAGACTGAGTGTACCTTTGCTGGCAATGTTCTGGGGACTGCATGCCAGCAGAAGACAGGGCCGAACCAAATGTCTATGGTGCACCAGATATGACTCTCAACTTTGAACAGAACATTTGATTCAGGGGGAGGGAAGAGAAAAGGTTCCCCATCCCTGGTTCAGAGGAAAAGTCACATCTTGATTATTTAGCTTGGGGGGGGGGTTGGATAGGCAGAGTAATTCTATGCATGTTTACTCAGAAATACTGTATTTCGCTGTGTGAACAGAGTTTTCTTGCAGGAAAATGTACATAGGATTACAGCCTTGAGCCGATTTTCATTTGAGGAAAAGGGAAATTTGTGACATTTCACCCGCACAGGTAGTACCTACTATATTTCAAAATTTGCTAGTACCTCAGTTCAGGATAGACATTTTCCAGGTACCACTTGAAGGTGTGGCATTTCAAGACCTTTCTCAATTCCACTCTGCTCTGGATGCTGTTGAAAACAAAATATTTGCAAAAAAAAATCTAATTACACCACTTCATACCGCTGCAACTTGAGATGGCCTCGAGTCCCAAAGACAGGATTCTCTCTGAAAATCTAGCTAGTGGCAAAATGCATTAGTAATCCCATATCCACACCTTCCTCAGCTCCCACAGTTAATTCCTTGTGTGTCATGTAAGTGAACAACAAAGGACCAAACTAGAAATGGCATTCATTGGCATGTCCGCAATTGAGGTGTTGCCTTTTTAACATTAAAAATCCCCCTTGGATTGCCTGATCAGCATTGGGACCTCAGGGAGGAGAGGGGATTAACCCTCTTCCTCATGCTGAGATCCCAATAATAATAAAAACCCAAAGTGATTTGGCATGGAGGAGAACTCCCATTGGTGCAAATGGAAATTTACTGGAGTGAATAGCCACTTTGGTAGTAGGGTGACTTTCATTAGGAGCATAGTGTGGGGAAGAAAGGGTTAAACTCCTCGTGTGCCAAAGTCTTGGATCTCTTGCATTGCAGCTGCTATTTAAAATTTAGAAGCTCGACATGTGGATTGCAATCATGCAATTAATCTAGGCCGCGGAATGGATGGTTTTAACTGCATCCTATTGGTTTATTGTATTTTAATTTGTTGTAACCTGCCCTGAGATCATTTGAGGTGAAGGGTGGGACATAGATCTTATAAATAAATAAATGTCTACTTGGCCCTTAGTCCCATGAGAGTTCCAATGCAGGTTTGCTGCCTAAATGGTATGTGTTCTATTGACATATACTAGAGCTACAAGACCTTGGGGTCAGCGGGGATAGCTCGACGGAGATTGTGACCCAGCATGCAGCAGCTGTGAAAAAAGGCAAAACCCATGCCAGAGAACATTAGGAAAGCAATAGAAAACGCAAATGCCAGTTTTATGAAGCAATTATACAAATCTATGGTGAGACCGCACTTGGAATAATGTCTAGTTATTGTCATTTCACCTGGAAAGTGATATTGTAGAGCTGGAAAAGGTTCAGAAAACGGTGAGAGATTCAAATGAGAGGAGCAAGTCCCCTGGGACAACGTTTGGGGCTTTTCAGTTCGGATAAAAGGTGACTAAGAGGATGTTGTTGTTTAGTCATTTAGTCGTGTCCAACTCTTCATGGACCAGAGCACGCCAGAAGATACATGTATGCAATTAGGATACATGCATGCAATTATGCCTAGTGTGGAAAAAGTGGATACAGAAAAAGCTTCTCTCCTTCTTTCAAAACCGTAGAACTCCAAAATTCTTCTTCACACAATGCATTGCTGGAATTCATATAATGGCTACCAAATTGGGTGGCTTTAAAAGAGGACTGGACAAATTAATGGAGGATTGGACTATCAGTGCCACTAGATTGGCCATTGGCCTGTACCAGCAAACTCTTCTTATGTTCTTATAACACAATACGGTTATGGTATTCTAGCTCTGTGGCTGCTTTTCGTACTGTACTCTGAAAATGGGGAAAATGCCACGAATCCACTTTTCGACTGCTTCTTTTGAAAGCAAGGCTCAAGAGCTCCATAATCTTTGTTTACACACAGGCATATGGATCCCAGTCTGGCTAAGGGACATGCACCCGGGAATTTGGTTTCCATGCATGAATCACAATCTGGATGAGGAAGCACAAATATAAAGTGTGCTGGACACATGAGTCCTAGTTCAATCTGGCAACCAAGAGTGCATAAAGAAAATTAGTCTCAGTTGCTGGTGGTGGGTTAGGATGTAGGAAGAGCAGCGCCGGATTAGTCCAGAGGTCCATCTAGTTCAGCATTTTGTTCTCATAGTGGCTAGCCTTATGGCTATGCACAACATGAATACAACAAAACTCTGCCACTTGTGATCCCCAGCAGCTGGTTCCTCTAATACAGTGGTCCTCAACCTTGGGCCTCCAGATGTTTTTGGCCTACAACTCCCAGGATCCCTAGCTAGCAGGATCAGTGGTCAGGGATGATGGGAATTGTAGTCTCAAAACATCTGGAGGCCCAAGGTTGAGGACCACTGCTCTAATACAATGGGTGCTGTTGGACTACAACTCCCACCATCCCATCGTGCCAGCCAGGGATGATGGGGGTCGTAGTCCCACAACAGCCGGAGACCCAAGCACCTGGAGTGGAACTTCTGGGGTGCTGCAGCAGGCGCCACAACAACGACATCCAATGGAAGGCGAGAGGTGGGAGGGGACAGATTTTGGCATTGCACAAGGCATCATTGAAATTTGAGATGCCAAGGCCTGCTACTGCCCCCCCCCCCAAAAAACAGCCCTGCACTATACGATGCTTAATATAGCGGAGAATATGTGGACCTCCGGATGTCGCTGAACTACAACTCCCACCAGCCTCAGCAAGCTTGATATAAAGGAGGTGGGTAAGCAAGCAAGGCCATGGGAGGTGAAAGCGGAATAAATCACATTACACTTTCCAGCAGGAGGTTATTGCAAAAACCCTGTTTCGCCCACAGGGCAAATATGAAAATGAGGATTTAGGCTGCCTGGCTTGTATATTTTACTTGCTTCTTTGCCCTGGGGCAGTGTTTGTTCATACTACTAGCTCATCTTCATAAAGATAGCATGTTTTGCTTTTCTTGGCCCAACAGGGCAGTCATTAAAGGAAGGAAGGACCTTGGAGGTTGACCTGGAACCCTTTCCAGGAAGCGGTAAGAGGAGAAGACGAGCTCTTTTATTTTAATCTGGGAACAAGCCAGCCTTTCTAATAAGGTATACCAATGCAGTTTTATATAAGCTCGCATACACACACACACCAAGCAACTAGGACTTTATATCCATAAACTCACAGCATCTGTTTACTATTAACATCTAATTAACTGTTCCCACAGAAACAAAATGCAGGCATCCCAACAGCTGGACTATAAAACCATAATGAGGTTCCACTGTATCAAACAATTGAGTCGCTCTCTTTGTGTTTTCCTTCCACCGCCAGAGGGGGACACTTACTCTCCATATGGCCTCCCCTGAGCTGCAGGCCGGGCCGCGTAATAGTACTGCTTATATTCATCCATCCATACTTCAGCTGTGCGTTTGGTGTTTCTGAGGAGAGACATTTTTTAAAAAAAAATGAGGGAGAAACCACAGGAGCATGCATGAAAGAGTTTTAATTGGATGCCTCAAATAAGAGCTCGAAGGGATAAATTGTGTGTGTTTGTGAGGGGGGAGAATCCCTTTCCATCCTCCCCCCCCCCAAGGCATCTAGGTGGTGAAAACAGTAGATAAGATACAAAACAGATCGGCATATTATTTTAGTTTTATTACAGTTTCATTGAGAGCTGAGGACATCTTATTTGAGGGGGACTGCATTCATGGTGAGGTTTTTTACAAGACCCATACATGTAAGTTTTTTAGATGTGCACCTTAGGGCAGGATTACGTGTTGTGTTCACTGTGCAGCTTGCAGCCCTGTCAGGAGATTTCATTTTTATTTTATTTTTAAATCTTAGGCACATGGGAGATAGAGGGAGCATTTCCATTGGGACTGCAGCACATAGCAGGGGAAGGTATAACCCTTCTCTAACCGGCTGCAATTGCAATTGCACACTGATGGGGCGGGGGGAAGCCCCAGTGGTAGTTTTTCTCTATCACCATTTGCAGTGTGAGGGCGATATTCATCGCAATCGTAGCTGAGGAGGGAAATGCAGCTGTTGCGCATCTGTGAAGAAGTACACAGAATTCAGTGTCTGGGGAATATAGATTTTCAGTTGAAATGTGTTCTTTATTCAGTCGGTCTCCTATTTCCCTCCCTTTCTCCCATGCCTTCTGTTTCTCCACGTTAATCTTATTAACTTAAGGCCTGACGATTTTCCGTTCAGGAAACCTGCCTTTGCTTTTCTCCTTCTGCAATTTCTTTTCATCTCCCATGATAACCTTGGGTTACTGTCCCTATAAAGGCACAGCAGCTTTTAATGTTCATTTCACGTGGTATTTTACTCTTCTGAGAGACTCTGCTGCCCCAAATAGAGCTGTCTCTCCCAAAATGACTGCACCATTCAGTTCAATGATAGTTGTAGTCGTGTCCCACAGGGCAGCTCTAAAGTGCAGAGTTTTGCACACATGCTGCAATGCATGCAGGCATTTGGAATAATTTATGTGTGTTCTCTCAAATACATTTTAATATCTACGAATGGTGCTGTCACAATTCATACAGCATGGAGAAAAGATCAACATTTAAAATATAAATAACGTGTCACGGCTAACCAAGTAACATTCTTGTTCAATAAAGAGCTTCTGTAGCAGTCGAGCAGGTGTATTTTTGTCTATAGGGGCTTCTATCACAGTTGCACTGCCTCATGGGCTTTTCTGGTTACATTAGTCAAAGAATGCATGCGCGAAAACATTTGGCTACAAGTAGACATAGCAAGGATGGGGGCACCAGGGCCAACTCCAGGGAATCTGGAGTACAGTGGTCCCTCGAATTACAAACCTAATCCGTTCTGAATGCACATTCGTAGGTCGAAAATTTCGTAAGTCAAAAAGCGGATTCCCATAGGGGGAAAAATATTTGGAAAAATTCGTAAGTTGAGGAAACAGCATTAAAAAATTTGTAAGTCGAGTAAACCGCATTTAAAACCGCCAATGGTTTCCGTTTGGATGTAGAAAAATTCGTAAGCGTGCGGCCATTTGTCCCGTTCGTAAGTCGGAAATTTCGGATGTCGGGTAATTCGTAAGTCGAGGGACCACTGTATATTCAGACTGTTGCTATTTGGGGGGTAGAATTCAATCATATACTAGCAAATGCAGGTTGCACATTTAAAGGTGATGTGGCACTCTTGAACAACAAACCCCAACAAACCACTTACTCCAAAATAGTGTACTCTTTGCAGTAAGGAAAGTGATGGGGGAAAGCGCCAGAAAATGTGGAGTAACCTTTGCTTGATGCAATGTCATATATCCCCCCCCCAAGCATATCGGAATGAATGGTCAATAAATTGCCTAACCTCCCTACAAACTGTGCAAAGAAATCAGGATGAACGCTCAATAAACAGGTCACCTGGCAGTGATCCTGGACAAACTGTCCTAAGCTCTGCCCTCAGTGGTCCCTTCTACATGGTTTCATGTAGTGGTGGGCAGATTAAAAAGGAGGCAGATCAAGCCAAGTCCCAGAAGCAAGGGGATGGATGCCCTGCTGGGACCCTGATCTTTTCCCCCAGGGTCTCTTATATGGCACCTGGTCAGCTATAACTGGACAACCCAGACGTATGTGCATGGAAATTTGTGGCACTGGAAAAGGTACATATATTGCCCAAAATGAACCAAAAGAATTTGCTGGTTCCTAAGTGTAATGTGCAATCTCTGTGTTGTTTCCTGCAATGACTCTCTTATCACCCTTACTCATTTCTTTTCCCTGCACCGACTTCTACAATTCCAATTGTTCAGTGCACTACTAGTGTGACTTTGCACAGAATTTCACAAGAAGTGCAGTGCGGTGCACCATCTCTATGCACAGCTATACCTGTGTAATAGTTTCACTGGTGGGCAGGTGCTTGATGGGCGCCTGTACTTACTGGGGTGAGAACATGACATCAAAATGCCAAACCACGTTTTCCCTCCAGTAAATATGGATTTACCCTTTTTCTGGAGGAAATCTGATAAACAATAAAAAAACAAAGCAAAAGTTGAATAATCCATTTGTGATATCTGAATGTTGTGTTTGAGATACCAAGTCCTTGCCTGGAAGCACCTTTTATCCCATGGTTTTCCTGCAATCAGCTCTGAATACTTCACATTTTCAACATGTATCCTTAAATATCCTGAAAAAGAGAGCTATAATCCCTACTTTAACCGCCCGTGACTGTGTGTTTGGGAGAATGGTGTCTGTTGCTCACATGGCCTTTTGCAGCACATATTTTTGTTTCATTCAGCTGTCAGTGAATAAAATAAGCCTACTTTATGTAGGTGTTGGCATTTCCTTCGGGGAAGACGTAGGGGTGCTTCTTCCTGAAGACGTGCCCAACCCGACTGCAGGGGATGATTTCTAAACTTCCGCCGCACATCCACACCCGGAATGAGATTTCTGTAAGAGAGGCTCATGTTCATCTTTTCAAAATCTCATAGAAGGTTACACCAAGTTAGGTAAACCCACATACCAGAAAGAGCTTTCCTGGGCTCTCTGCCTTCTTAAGTGCATTTCAAAGCTTCTTACCGCCAGTTTGACATTAACCTATTTGAAATCTCCTTGTAACGTTGTGGGTAATGATATCAAAATGGAAAGAAGCTGGCCTCTACACAGGTAGTCCCTTTATACAGAGTCCTGTTTATGTATCAGGAAGCCTCTTGTTGTTTCTTTCTCTTGTGCTGATTAGTGCAATGCGTAGTGCCCTCCACAAAAGACCCACAGCTCATGGACAAAGGGTAAAAAACAGAATTTGGACTGGTTGCCAAACTACAAAGCATCAGAGCTGGTAGGTTTATAGTAAGGCATCTACTCTGGGTGCAGAAGGTTCCATTCAATTCAGCCGTAAGTGTAGACGCAATACCAAGTTAGATGGCCCACTAGTCTTACTGCAGACAGTTCTTCAAACAGAGAACTATCCTTGGTGATGTAGGGCACATAGCCACCACCTTAAGCAAAATATGCCTGCATGTGCGGTGGTAAAAGGTTTCAGGGGAGAGGCAAACAACAAGCAATTGGATGGGTTTATTGCAAAGTGGGAGCATCTGTTTGTACGCATCCCTGGCAGAGCTGCTACATCTGCTAGGACACGGGGTCCTTTTTTCTCGCTAGCTACGCTCGCTGGAGGGGCTGAAGTTTTAAAGCCAGCTTAAAATCTGTCTCCCTGACAACCCAGTGCCTCTCCACCGCTTTCAAGGCTCCCTCTGATTTGTAGCATTGTTGTGGCCAGAAGTAATTAAATAACAAACCACCCCCACCGCAAAGCCCAGTTTGAAAGAAACTTCCAGGCACGAGCAAGGAGAGATTACACAAACACCCCATTTTTCACTTCTTCTTAGGCAGCCCAGGAGCTGCCCACCAAGGCAAAGTAAACTGGCTATGGGCCCAAGTCCCCTGTTGCCCTTGTCATCATTCCTTGATATCTTTGTGTCATCTAGGACATAAGCAAGGCTAGCTCTGATCAACAAAGTGATAATGGGATTACAGTTTGTGGCTATCTTCTCCCTTCTCTGTCCTTGCACTGGTGTAGGTGTTACACAGAGAAACATACTCCAAATATCATTTCACTTGGCATAAGTCTGGTCTGAAATCATCTTACATAGGAGCAGATGGGTGGATGGACACCGTGTTTCTCCGAAAATAAGACACCGTCTTATATTTATTTTTCCTCAAAAAAACACTATTGCTTATTTTCAGGGGATGTCTTATTTTTCCCCTCCTCCTGCTGTGGCTGGCATTGCTGCTGCGCATATCACTATGTCTTATTTTCGGGGTATGGCTTATGTTCCTTGAATGCTTAAAAATCCTGCTATGGCTTATTTTATAGCTACGTCTTATTTTCTGAGGAACAGGGTATCTCTTGGAAAACTATGTGCACACAATCATGCTCATGCCTAGATTTACTGCTTGTCAGATAGTTTTATTGACTTCAAGTGCTCCATGAGGACAACAAGCAGTTAACAACAAACAGAAGATCTCGTGTCAGGCCACAGATCATTGAGATTCCAGAACAGATGTTCCAACTCCACCCATGTGAGAGGCTCTCCCACAGCCACCATAAAATCGTCCCCGAGAAGAACAGCCCATTCTTTCTCCGCTTGGTGACACGTTAGTAAAATGCACTGCACTAATTAGAGAGATCCCACAGGAAAACCCTACCAGACATTTGGAATTAACTCTGACACGGACCATTTCTTTCCTTTAAAATGCCTCCAGTGGCTAAGGTCATGGCAAATCTGTGCACACCACATTTTACCACTCGGAGACTGTCCTTTTTCCAAGGGACCGCCTGCCTGCGTGCCCACCTGCCCTTTTTGCAAAGCTGACGATGGCATCAAAGAGATGATATAATATTTGCTTTCGCATTATGAACGAAAGGATGGTGCTGGTGGAAAAGTAAAGTTGGCACTTTAATAAAGGCACTGAAAAGAACTGAGCTCTTGTTTGCTTAGATTTCCGGCAAATAATAAGTGGAACTTTTGAGTGATGGGTGACCATAAGAATGCAAACTCCCCTGCCTCTTGAATCTCAGCAAGTAAGGATGCTGGTTGTTGTAGAGTGAAAGGGACTCACCAAAATTCTCTCCACCCCAGATGTCCATCGCTGCATCGTATTTCCCAAGGTGGTTGAACCAGGCCTTGTCAATAACAAAAAGACCTCCTGCAATGATAGGAGTCCTGGATGGTTGGGGGGGGGGAGAAGACAGAGACTCTCACTTGGACTCCTTTGTAAGAGGTTTTGAACACACACACAGAGGGAAATCCACATCCTTGTTTCCTGACCCATGTGGATTTTTGATCTGTAAATAGTCAGATACGTGGCTATTTAATTCCCAGGTATGAATATGGAAAATGTCCTGGAAGCAGGAAGAAGGAGGAGGGATGCGAATGCACAAATGCTCCAAGTGGGATGGAGTAGCAGGCACACAAACCCTGCCCCCAATATCCTTGTGGATGGCATCATTCCCTAACCTTCCCAGGGTTTCATGGGAAAGGTCTACAGGGGCTTTCAACTTGCATGTGCTTGAATGCAGGTGAGGACCATGATAAAGCAGTTTCCACAATTGTATAGAGGAATCTACTTGTGTTCAAGGGCATGTGACTAAAAGCCTTCCTGCACAGCTTTCCTGCACACCACAGAAAAGGGTACAACACACAAAGGGACATTGGGGGCGGGATTTGCATGGATGTCCCTGTTCCAACTTTTTCATGTGGTCAGTCATATATGTTTGAGCACACCTTTCGTTTGTTAGTATTCTGTTCATTGGAAAATCCACAAACAGAGGCCAATGGGAGATAAAAGACTCTTGCAGCAGACAGCACAACCACTAACCCAACATACACATCAAGTTTATTTTTTGAGGAAAGAAAAAGTGCACTCCCATACATATCTACCCAGAAGTAAGTCCCACTGAGTTCAATTGGGCTCACTTACAAGTAAGCATGTCCAGGATTGCATCCTAGCAGGATTCCTTCTATTCTATCTAATACCTGCACACAAAATAGACCACTCAATAAAGCGTCATAATAAAATTCGAAACTTGTGTTTCAAAGAAGACTTGTTATTTGTATGTCAGTCAGAAATGCTAATGCACTCATCAGCGCAACTCCTACAAGCCTGAAGTTTTCAGTCCTGATTGCAGGCTTCCAGACCAAAAATGCATTTAGCACTCAGGGGTTATTTACATGGCATTATTTAACTGGGGCTCTATGCCTAGTTTTATCCTGCGAGGAGCCTCGTTTCAAGGAGAAAGTCACACTTTCTCAGAAGGACAAAGAGCTTTTAAGAAGCCCTTTGTAATCAGTTGGGTTTTGATTTGAAAACAGAGTTATTTGCCCTCCCTCTTTTCCTCCAGATCAGCTGGGAAGAAAAAGGAAAGAAGTGGCACCGAGTGGGGCTGAGACTATGGGGCAAACACTGCTGTTAATTTTTGCAGCGCAGATCCTACCCTCAGCAGCCTGGTTCATGCCTCAAAGAGCCTTTTCTCTTTGATTCTTCTGGTGGTGGACTGTGATAAGGCAGAAATGGTGCTTCCTCTCCTGCAAAGGGGCAGCGTCAAAATGTGGGGATGCCATGAGGCAAAAACCACGAGCAAGAACAATTGGGATGCAGGAATAAAGGGAAATGCTTGGAGCATCTATCTGGCCTAGAGCTCTGAGGATGCACTGCAGGTGGGTTTCCACTCTAGGATAAGGGAGCTCCAACGTCTGATGCTCAGCCTCAAAAAATGGAATGCCCTGGGCTAGCTTTTAGGGCACATATGAAAGATTATGTCTCTTATCAGGATGGCCTGTTTCCTTTGTTCGTAGTTAGGGAAAGCGGTGGCAAACTCAACCATCATTACAACACCTTTAAAACAATGTGTATTTAAGATGCATTTCAGCAAAGCATTGAATCGTAAATTGCTGTAACCTGTTTTGGGACCTGCTGGAGAAGGGTGAGTAATAAATTTAATGATAACAACAACAACAACAACAACAACAACAACAATTTATTATTCATATGCTGGTCATCTGACTGGGTTGCCCCAGCCATTCTGGGCTGCTTCCAACACATTAAAACACAGTAAGACATCAAACATGAAAAATATTAAAAAACAAGCCCTACTTCTAATTTCTTATGGGTTAATATGCTTTGTGCCAAACTGTTATAGGACACATTTCTTGGTATGTATCAAATCATTTTCAGCCCGAGGACCTTCATTCCCACACAGTGGGTGGGACCAGAGACAAAGGGAGTGGAGAAATAGGGCATTTGTTCAGTAAGCTGCAGTCCAGCCCCACAAAACCCAGCTATTTCCACACACACATACTCCTATTCATCCAAGCAAGCAATCAGCACTAACATAGTTCCCAGCCAGGCAAAAAAAGCACATAAGCAATGTGCAGAGCAAACTACTGAAAGAGTGTAGTCTGGGGATCCCCAGAGGCTGGACAGAGAGAGATTCAGTGTGGTGTGGTGGTGAGAGTGTGGGATATCAAGGTGGGATATCAAGAAGAAGACAGAGAGGCCTTGGGAGCCACAGTTGGCTCCTGGGCCTAGGGTTCCCTACCGCAGCATTAAAGCGAAGCATCTTTTGCCACTCTTCCGCAGTTCTGTGCTTGTCACCCCCGCTTTCCCTTCCTCCTTCTTGTCACTTACTTGATGGGTTCTGTGGGGTCTGTCCGCTTTGCCTTCTGCTCTGGAGAAAGTTGTTCCCATTTAAAATGCAGGCTCCAGTCGAACCCTAAATAGGAAGTGAAAAGCGGGAAGAAAGAGATTAGAGATGGCACTTCCAACTACAAACCCATCGTCGCCAAGCTGCTTTGCATTAATATCATCATATGAGTTATGTTGATAATCAACAGGGCAGTTAGTCTTATCCAGGAGAGGATTTCACATCTTCCCATTGCCAAAGAAGAAAAGTCACAGCCTTAATATCCAGTTTATAGATCCTTTTGTGTCATGTCATTAGCTCTCAGGGACTGGACAGAGGAGGAATGGTGGAGACCGCCTCCCTAGCCTGAACCTTCCAGAGAAGAGGAAGACAGTATAGATTTACAAGAGGGGTTTGCAGGAGGTCACAGCTCAGAGAGAGAGAGGAGGGGCAAATTTGGGAGATAATGGGAGAAGAGGAGGAGGAGGGAAGGCAGAGCGGGAGCAGCTGGCTGACATGTTATCACTAGAAAGCATTCCAGACGCCCCTTCTCCCAGAACCTGGGGAGCATTGAAAGTAGGAGAGTAAAGGGCTTGGAGACAAATGGCCCTAGGCGGCCACCGTAAGGTGAGTGGTGCTGTTGACGATTGAGGAGAGAAGGGGGTGGGGATTACTTGGAGCAACACCATTACTCCAAGTGGCAGCATTTCTAAGCCTATCTCTGTGAATATTGAATAAAAACATTGGTAAGACTTTCCTTGTCTATCTATTCCTGGCAGCCTATGCTGCCCTGTTGCAGGAGAGAAGGCACCTGATTAGCACATCTTTATCTAATGAGAAAGAACTGTGAGAAGTGGCTCACTGGGTGGAGTAGGGTTGCTATGCTCACTTTCTAGCAAGTGAGTCGCTGTTGCTTGCAGGGGAAGGATGAGATGACAGGGAGGTTGGTGCAGTGGAAAGGTGGCAGAGTCAATCTGGTGCTCCTGCCAGTACATTGGTGCTATCCTGACCTCCTTGTCACCTCCTTGCCCCCATTTCTATGAGCAGTAGCAACCCACCTGCTGAGAAGCCCACATACAAATTCCACCTCACCTGGTCAGAAGCTTCTGTCACACACAACAGTTGTTATATTTCTCTTTTTCTCCCCATCTGTACATCAGCCTCACTTTATTACACACAGACTATTAAAAGGAGCCCAAATGCGGTGGTGGGTTTCAAGGAGAACTTAACTGATTAGCAATGAAACTGATCTTTTGAAAATCCAGTAAGGATTTTGCAAGAAAATCAAAGCCGTCTTGAGTCATACAGACTCCATTAAGAACATGAGCTCCATTGGATCAGGCCAGAGGCCCATCTAGTTCAGCACCTACTACTACTACTAGGGCTTAGTAGTAGTAGCAGTAGTAGCTTGTTACCAAAGTATCCAAGAGACTTACATTTGAAAACATAAACCAAAATGCATTATACTATTAGAATTTCACATAAAACTTTAACGTTTTTACACAAACACCTACAAATATCCCTTTCTTACTGTAAGTTCCCCCCAAGTTGTTTTTCAGAGACATGCTCTCTCTCATTCTGGAGGTGGAATGTGACTAGTAGCCACTGAAAGCTTTTCCCTCTTCGAGAATAACATAAGAATAATTCAACAAGTCTAAATTCCCTTTAAAGACAACCAAGTTGGTGGCTTTCATTACATCTTGCAGCAGCAAGCAATGCAAGTACATCAATATAACACTTGTACTCCATATTTCACTCAGGACTTCCTGCATTGCAGGGGATTGGACTCAATGACCCTCGGGGTCCCTTCCAACCCTACAATTCTATGTTTCTATACTTCTTATTCCCCTCTAGCGACTTTGCTCATGCACTTGCCTGAACCAGGCATAGCAAGCACGGTACCCCACCTGCCAATATCTCATATGCACCAGTTAGCATGTTAGTACCCCCTGGCCTAAACATTTACCTATGTACAGGTGACTGCAGACTCACCTCCTCTCAGATCTGAAGAAGCTGCCACATAAGCAAAAGTGTCCAAGTTGATGATGTCAATAACTGGACTCACCACGTGCTTTGGGTCCTGATAACAAAGATGAAAGTGCAATAAATATATTTGTGTATCACATTTATGCTGCAAGGGCACTGTATTTCCCAATCCTGGGAAAAAAGTTGTACCTGGGAAAATGGGACTTTCTTCAGAATTAGCCAGAAGGCTGTGAAAGGAGGGAAGCAACCTCTCAACCCAATAAAATGAAGGATCTGATGCAGAAGAACTTTTTTTCAGCTCACAACACATTGGTTCCATTCTATTAAACTTTTTTTTTACACTGTGCTGTCGAGATTACTGCACTTGGTTTCTTCATGAGCGTCACAGGATATTTTGGATATTGCATTGGGTAATGTTTGTGATGTTGCAAACAAAGAGCAACACTCTCTCCATCTTTGCCAATTTGAGGGTGGAGCTGTCTCCTTCTACAGCTAGTCTGTCACCTCTCCATCATCACAAAAAGAGAGGACAGAATGCTGTGGTACCGAATTGAGCCTTTTTGGAGTATCGTTTCAGGGAAATGGTGCCGTTGGAGCCCACGTTCATGCAGAAACAATGAGAATCATCCAAAACAGAACATGCTGAGGAAAAAGTCAGAAGTGTCAAAGAAACCAACAGGGTGGTTGTTTTCACTGCAGAAGGAATTTCTGGTCATAGAGAAATCACACAATTCCCAGAAGATGCCACTTTATTTCTTTTAATTGGTTAAAAAGTTTTCTTTTAAATATAAAAATTGCTATGACCCTGGTCAGGCACTTCCCTGGGCAAGCAAGCAAGCAAAGATGTTTATTCGGCTTTACGCCCATCATAAAACACAACACAACAAAACAAATCAAATAAAACCGCAGACTCGTACAAACCACAGATAATATAACACAGTTCACAGCTCACAAGGACAAATATGAACAATTCAAAAAACATATCCTGAAGGTTTAAGATTAAGATGAAAAATTCTTATGCTGTTGTAGAGAAGCAAGAGCCTCTATGTGTATACTTTAGGGTCCCAATTGAGGGTGTGTGTGATTTGTGCAAAGCAAAGAAACACCTGCACTTAGTGGCACAGATTCCAAATATCGCCTAGGTAGGGCCAACCCAGGATGCAAAACAGAAAATGTCCTGCTGTCCTGAAAAGGAACAAGCAGTGTGTGTGTGTGTGTGTGTGTGTGTGTGTGTGTGTGTGTGTGTAAGTGGTAGAAGCTGACAAGTGCAGGAGGTAGAGAGTGGTGTGTTCCTTGGAGCCTGGGTCTGCCACCTGAGGCGACTTCCTCACTGTGCCTAATGGCCCTGGTTTTATGAGGCTGTTCTGGCATTATGAGCAGAAGGCCTTGGCTCATCATCTGTGCCTTTAAGGGATTCCTTCCTACCAGCATTATTGGAGAGGGGCAGGATCTAGCCAAGTGGAAGAGGCTCCTAGTATGCTCCGATAAAGTCCATTGGAAAGGCAACAAGAAAGGAAAGCAGCGAGGAGGTAAAATACGTGAAGAAACTCATTATGTCTTTTCTGAGCACTGGGACACCACCTCCCATGTCAATCAACTTCTCCTAAATCCATTGTTGTGCAGTTCCTTTGTACAGGAAGAGCAGCTTTTATTTTTATTACAAGGGGAGTTGCAAATATTTGGTCGAATAATTTAATGTCTCTAAGCAAACCCACCCCTTTGAAACCTGCTTCCTTAATATTTTTCTGCTGACTGTCAGTGAACAAACCGAAGGGAAACAGCTGAAGAACATGCATCCCATAAAGTCAGCAATGAGGAAAGGCAAAATCACAGCTGAAGCTCAATGCAAGCCAGGGCGGAAATCCCATTGAACTCAATGGGACTTACTTCTGAGTTAGAAAGGCTTAGAACGTCACTACCAACAAGACACAATAATCTCTCCTCACTCCCACACCTGGCAATGGCTGTGTTTTTTCCAGTTGTGATTTAACACCCAGGCAACTGTGTGGCTAATATACACCATAAAACAAAAAAATACATTTTTTTCTTTTCTTTTATCTTTTTTTATCTTTTAAAAGCACATTAAAACAATAAATAAACTACAAAGCAAAGAAGTCCCCACCCCACAAAAACCTCACCTAAAATTATTATAAAACTCAGCAGCTAAAAACATGGCATGATCACATGCAATATTTGGTTCTTATTACTCAATTAATATATAGTCATGGGTGGAACAGAAGGGCCCAAATATCTATCAGGGTGGTGGTACAATGAAATTTTGTCAGCTCTGAATGGCCTTTTCCTTTCTATTTCTTTATATGTTTTTGTTTTTGTTTAAATAGCCCAGACTCCAATTATAGCTCAAAGCTTCAAGCTCTTCTCCCTATGAGACCAAACCCCTTTCCAGAGATACACAGCAAGGAGCATCTGACCAAACACTGTTGGGAATCAGCTCTTGCAAAAAGGAGCTGGGTTTGAAAATTCTCTTAATTATGCTGCGGTGCACAAATCCGGTAGCCAATGGTGGCCCCTAAAATTGGGTCTGGTGCATGGCTTGAGGAAGAGAGACAAAAACCTAATTTCCAAGCAGGCTTGAGCCCTGGAATGCCTCAATTAAACAATGGCAAACTGAAAGGAAAATAGGAAGCTGCCTTATACTACCCCAACTGGTCCATTTAGTTTAGCATCAGGTATTTTGGCTGGTAATTGCTCTCCAGGATTTCAGAAAGAGGTCTTCACCTTTACCTTCTACTACTACCAGTATTTAAGGGACGCAGGTGGCACTGTGGTCTAAACCACTAAGCCTAGGGCTTGCCGATCAGAAGGTTGGCGGTTTGAATCCGCACAATGGGGTGAGCTCCCGTTGCTCGGTCCCAGCTCCTGCCAACCTAGCAGTTCGAAAGCACGTCAAAGTGCAAGTAGATAAATAGGTACTGCTCTGGCGGGAGGGTAAACAGCATTTACATGTGCTGCTCTGGTCTCACCAGAAGCAGCTTAGTCATGCTGGCCACATGACCCGGAAAAACTGTCTGCGGACAAATGCCAGCTCCCTCGGCCAGTAAAGCGAGATGAGCACCGCAATCCCAGAATCGTTCACGACTGGACTTAACTGTCAGGGGTCCTTTACCTTTTTACTACCAGTATTATGGGGTGCCTAGGGTTTAACCTAGAATCTAGGTTAACCTAGAGTCTCACCACTATTCTAATACTCACTTGGGATTAAAGCACAGCAAGATCAAAGAGGAAGACATTGAATTTATTCCCCAACTGGAC
Organism: Zootoca vivipara; assembly: GCF_963506605.1. NCBI lineage: Eukaryota > Metazoa > Chordata > Lepidosauria > Squamata > Lacertidae > Zootoca > Zootoca vivipara. The sequence continues at coordinate 88,284,818 of NC_083278.1, forward strand.
TGTGGACCACCATGAGCTTCATTTGGGTGAACACAGCATCTCTGTGGATCCGTGGTTGACGATGGGAGATAGCATATCCATAGCATGAAACACCCATATTCATTATAAATTGCATTTCTATTGCTTTTTCATTATATCCTATTGCATTTACAATTTGAATTCTATGGAACTACAGTGGCTAAAATAGAAAAGTCATTAAGTGGTTGGCCAGCAAGTCCTCAGCAATTTTCAAGTGGTTCTTGGAGGGGGGGGGGACGTTTGGGAACTACTGAAATATTGTGCTTAATACATAAGACTGGAACGATCTTGAATGTCTATAATATCTACTCTCTGAGCATTTTGTTGTAATTTATGGGCTGTGGTGGTAGAATCATGGGTCTAAAATAGATGCAAAGATTATATAGATCACATAAGAAGGCAGCAAATGGCTTGAGCCTGAGGCTGGAAGTGCTTTATGTTATTTTCATAAACTCCCCACCCCCAGTATAAAACTAACCTACAGCTAACCCACACAATCTTTTAAAGTTTAAATAACTCTAATTACCATAAAAAAGTTATTCTCTTAAAATTAATTCCCCTACAGCAGGAGTTATTCTCCTACAACTATATTTATTCTCTGACAATTAATTCGAATAATTTTAACATATATTAGAAGATAAGGTTAAGTCTTTATAGCAAGCCCATTATAGCAGGAATAAAAGATAACCGAAGAATGTATAATCAAGGGAGGAAGGAAATAAATCCAAAATGGGTTGTGAAAGATATATTCTACTACCAGTGCTGTATAAAAAGCGCAGTGGAAGAGAGGAACAGTATATATATTTTATTCCAAATATTGGCTCGAGCTGATAGCAATGTTTACAAGCAACTTTTACTGTGGGATCTGGGCTGTTTAGGTAAAAGCTTCCCAGTTGGTGTTCGGGTAAGAATTGTGTAGAGACAGTACAGACTCTCCTGAATCACACACACACACACACACACACACACACACACACACACATATACCCAGCTCTCTCTGTCAATATGCTGGAGAAGTCAAAGGTACAGTGCTACCTTGGTACTTGAAAGGCTTGGCTCTCAAACAAATTGGTTCCCGAACACCACAAACCCGGAAGTAAGTGTTCCGGTTTGCAAATGTTTTTCAGAAGCCAAACATTCGACTCCTGGACTTTCCGGACTCCCAGAAGTTCGAGAACCAAGGTACCACTGTATTCTCATTCTTCCTCTCCTGCATATATACAGAGCCTGATCCATGCAGAAGAGAGAGTCCCACCAAGAGATGCCAGGGACTGATCCTTGGACCTCTTCCATGCAATGCAGGTGCTGTATCACAGAGTCACAACCCTTCCCCTGCACCACTGGTATGTTAATGATATTCATGGAATGGGCCAGTATATACAGCAGATATATTTAATCATCATATGGAGAAGGGCTGTCGCTCAGTGACAGTGCATCCTCTTTGCATGAAGATGGTCCCAGATTCAATCTTAGGCAACCCCAGGAAGACTCCCTGACTGATGCCATGGAGAGTTGCTGCCAGTCGGAGCTGGACAAGTGAATAGTCTGACTTGGAGTAAAGCAGCTCCTTATGTACAGATAAGGGCTTCCCAATCTAGATAGATCCGGCCTCAGATTTCCCCAAATCCATTCAACTGCCACTTCAGCCATCGCCCAGCTTGAACTTCCATCCCCTCCAACCTCTCTCCTTGGAGAGAACCCCAATCACATTAGTTGATGTCGGTTCCTTGCAGGATATCAAAGCCACAGACTGAGCAGTAGCGATCACCTCCAAAGAAAAGGGGCACAAGAAGTTGTTCTGCTGTGAAGGAAAAGGAGGCACAACTAAACTCCTTGATTCTCTCTTGCAACGTTACCTGGTTCTATCTAATCTACCAACAAAAAGGCCCCCCAAATGCTCAAGTATGATCTAGCTTTACAGGCTTGCGATTGCCCCAGATAATAGTCATCAATGCTGGAGCAACAATATTCAGATAGCTGATGGCAGAGAAGAGGAAGTAATGAAGAAAGAGGAGGTCGCTTAGCATCTTTCCTTCAAGCTGAATTCATGCAAAACTATATAGCTTCATGTTCCACCCCCACCATCTCTCTTCAAACAGGAAAAGCAGGAGCGGGGTGTGTGTGTGTGTGTGTGTGTGTGTGTGTGTGTGTGTGTGTGTGTGTGTTAGATAGTGGAACCTCGCCATCCATTGGCTCATTACCATGGCATTAAAAAAAGCCTGTTTTCAGGTGATGAAGATTGATTCCTTCTGTAAAAATGCCTTGGGCCTTGTAATTACATTTTAGGGGAAAGTTATTTGGCTAAAACAAATTGGTAATGGTAGACACATCAGCTCTCCAAGTAAAAACAAGACAGCATGCAGAGGCACAAATCCGTACCTGCGCTAAACAAAGTGGAATTTCCCTGCAAGCTAACACTTCTGCTTTGTAATGCTCTCCCAGTTACAGATAATGGGCATCCCCTCATCTGACAAATTCATTTAGTCAAAGCCACTCATTTCCACAAACAAATGTGCTCCCATGTGCTGCTGCTTCCTCCATTATCTATTCATTTCTGGGTGGTTATTTTGAGCCCTCTTGGGCTGAAGGTCTTCAGTCCTGACATCCGCCCCTAGCTGCCCCCTCCAGCACCAGAAGTAACTGTCACGAGGGACTGGGGCCTCTCCTTCCATACATCAGGTGGATGGTGGCTCCTGACTCCTTTATTAATGGCAGAGAGGCCAAGAGAGATGTCGGGGAAGGGGATAACATTGGCACCTTTCCTGAGCTCTCCTGTGTTCCCATTGCTGCTGCCAAATTGCACAAAATAAGGTCTCTGTAGAAGTGGAGTGCTGAGGCACAGCCATGGGAGAAAGTCGGTTCAGTTTATCATGATTCTCGATTCCCCAAACAATATGTTTAGGGAAGCTTTTAGTATTTGATTAATTATTGTATTTTAATATTTTGTTGGAAGCCGCACAGAGTGGCTGGGGAAACCTATGCCAGATGGGTGGGGTAATAATAATAATAATAATAATAATAATAATAATAATAATAATAATAATAAGCAATCCAAAACAAATCTATCCTGCAAAATTCGCAGGGTTCTGAATGTTGTGCTGTAGTTCTCCATCTGAAAAAGGTGTATGTTAGGTGAAAGTGTGCTTAAAAATGCAAATATTAGTGAAGACAGCATAAAATGCATTGTATTAGGGGAAATGTGTATATTAGGGGGGAAATGTATACAAAAATGTGTGTATGTGCATTCAAAAGGCTGGCAAGCTTTCGTGAGGAACTTTTTCTTTTTTAAGAGCAAACTGAATGTGGAAAGAAACCAAAAGTGACAGCTTTTCTAGTGGTTAGAGTAGGGCCTGGATGACCAGGGTTTGATTCTCCACTTGGTCCAGAAGCTCACTCGCTGACCTTGAGCCAGTCACTCTCTCTCAGTCTAACCTACCTCACAGGGCTGTTGTGAGAATGGGATGAGGAGGTGGGGTAACCATTCGTGCCCATTTGACCTCCTTGGATGGAAAAGTGGGATATAAATGCAATGAATGAGTAAATGAATGAATAAATACTGGCACTCTACTGAAGAGGACCCCCTTCTACCAGGTCCTAAACGGAGACTGCAAGCTTCTTCCATACGGGATTCAGCTCCACGAACAGCGGAGTTCTATGCAGATGCAGCCAGGCAATACAAGCATCAACAAAACTTCAAGGAGACCCTGTCACCTCACGTATCCATCAGAGAAATATGTATCTGTCATGTGTACTTTGCCCAAGAGACACTTTTCTTTTAAAGTGTCTTTGGGGTTTGATGCCCAGCGTTAATTTACTATTCCATTACACCCTCCCTTGCTTACACACACAAAGACACGAGTACACTTTGCTTCCTGGACGCCTGCCATGCGTTAGAAATCTGGCTAAACAGATGTTTTGCTGAATGAAAAATGGAAAGTGACATGCAGGTTGCGGGGGGGGGGAGTTGCTTATTCAGATGCATTCTGGGTTCTCCATCTCTTTGAAGTGCAGAAGTTTATTAAGCCAAAATGGACTGTTTCCTGCAAGCCACAAATTAAGAGAAGACCATTAATCTTTGGAATGGGAGGAAGAAGAGCGTGACAGGCAAAAATGAGTCGCCTTTCCAGCACCAGGCTGAAGGTGGCAGCATGAACATTTAATACAGTTGAACAAACGCTGTTTGACACTGGCACCAAAAAGAAAAAGAAAAAAAGATGGGGTGTAAATTTTTGCCTGGAAGTAACATAGTGCAGGTGTGAGACTTCCCCACCTTTAAGGTGGGAAATGTGGGCGTAGGAAAAGAAAAGAAACATCTATTTTACATGCACATAACCGTTCATCTGTCCCATCAACATTTACTTCAGCTCAATGACCCGAAAAAAGCAAAGTGGAACAAAGTAGTTTTGAAAGGCTACAAATGTACATCTAAGGGAGGCATGGCCCCTTGATCTCCTCACATGATGGTCCCTCTGTTTATCCCATCCAGTCCACACTGGAAATGAAATTAAAGGAAACTTTCAATGACTCTATCTGTGCCAGATGCCACCAATCCTTCCCTCTAATGGCGGAACTTGGGGGATGAATTCCAAGAGGACTGGAGTCAGAACAGGAAACACAAGGGAAATATCAGCATGTTCAGGGAAATCCCAATGTTGGCTTCAACACAAAAAAAGATCTTTACGAAACAATGAAAGGGAGACCCCCTCCTTAAAAACAAACGAAAGAAACCCACCAAAACTCAACACCCTAGTCCAGGACTTGGACTAAGCAGGCCATGGAATATAGAGCAGAAGTTGGAAAAGAAAGCTGAAAATGCCTTGCTATGGTTCATGCAGTTTATAAAGTCCTGGCATACTGGAACCGTAACCAAGAGCAGTATTCAACTAAACTATTGTGGTTGCACAAGAATTAGGGCAACAGGATATTCTTCCTCTCTTCCCCTACCCCAAGTTTCCTACACTGTTCCCAAATATGCTCTGTGGGGTTTGGGGTGGGGAAGCCCAGAACAGTGTTAGGGACATAGAGCAATCCTTGTGCTGATGGAACATTCCAATTGTTGTTGTTGAGTCGTTTAGTTGTGTCCGACTCTTCATGACCCCATGGACCAGAGCACGCCAGGCTCTCCTGTCTTCCACTGCCTCCCGCAGCTTGGTCAGACTCATGTTGGTGGCTTGAAGAACACTGTCCAACCATCTCGTCCTCTGTCGTCCCCTTCTCCTTGTGCCCTCCATCTTTCCCAACATCAGGGTCTTTTCCAGGGAGTCTTCTCTTCTGATGAGGTGGCCAAAGTATTGGAGCCTCAGCTTCAGGATCTGTCCTTCCAGTGAGCACTCAGGGCTGATTTCCTTCATAATGGATAGGTTTGATCTTCTTGCAGTCCATGGGACTCTCAAGAGTCTCCTCCAGCACCATAATTCAAAAGCTTCAATTCTTCGGTGATCAGCCTTCTTTATGGTCCAACTCTCACTTCCATACATCACTACTGGGAAAACCATAGCTTTAACTATATGGATCTTTGTCGGCAAGGTGATGTCTCTGCTTTTTAAGATGCTGTCTAGGTTTGTCATTGCTTTTCTCCCAAGAAGCAGGTGTCTTTTAATTTTGTGACTGCTGTCACCATCTGCAGTGATCATGGAACCTAAGAAAGTAAAATCTCTCACTGCCTCCATTTCTTCCCCTTCTATTTGCCAGGAGGCGATGGGACCAGTGGCCATGATCTTAGTTTTTTTGATGCTGAGCTTCAGACCATATTTTGCGCTCTCCTCATTCTCCTTAGCTCTGTGTTAAGAGATGCACCTGGGACCCTTATTATACAGGTTCTGGGGAATGCTGAAGAAACACCTTGTAACCCTGCCCCGAGGTGTATACTTTTTAGGACTCAACTTAGTTCTGTGATTGTGAGTTGTTTTAAACTGTTTTAGAATATTATGTTGCAACTTGCTCTGGGACCCAATCGTAACAATCTGAATACTACACTGTGTCAAAATCGGCCCTCCAGTTTCTCAAAACTGAAAGAGGCTTCCATCTTTATGCCTCATTCTCAACTGGGGAACCCACAGAAGGCAAGATCTACCAATGACATTATCTGTAAATTGGAAGCAAGACCACACACAAACACTCCTTGGCCACCTTGAAAGGAATGCAACAACAAAAACCACAGCCCAACCCATGAGAATTTGCCTGACTAAGTGATGTGCTCTTCAGGAAGGAGAGGCAGGCATTTACCCCACTCCCATAAACTGGCTGGATGCCACGCCATCCTTGGACTGAGAACAGCCCTGATAACAGAGTTATGAGTTTCAAGGGGGCCAAGGCTGTGATTCTGCACCTAGTGAGGGTTGGAATCTAGTCAAAGAGGCCGCTGAACTGGCCAGGCAAGTTTCTTTGTAAGATAATGGCACTTAAGCGCTCAGCATCTCAAATAAAATGACCTAGGTTGCAATAGCAGGTACCCCACCCCCGCAATCTGGCTGGCTGCCACGTCATCCTAGGACTGAGAACAGCAAGCCAAGCAGTGCTGGGCATGTGTGCCATTTGTGTGTGTGAATTGGGCTGATGCTGGAAGCTGGGGACACAGAGACATGTTTTGCTCTGTGCTTGAGGCTCCCCTGTACACCTAACGAGGAAGCAAGAGGTGCGAATGCTGTGAGCCTCTCCATCCTATGCACAGGTTGTGTTTGTGTAAATAAAACCATATATCCTTAAAGTCTCCACTGGCCTTTATTCCAAGGAAACTGGACCCTGGGGAAGAGTGCTTGGAACTTCTGGAAGCTCATACCAATAACAAACTTAGTTGGTCTCTAAGGTGCTACTGGAAGGAATTTTTTTTAAAATTTTGTTTCGACTACTGCTACCTACCTGTAACTGGAACTTCTGGAGTCTCCCACTGCTGGTAAATTGGGATAGCGCATAGCAATATAACTGCTGTAAGAGAGGCATGCATGCCTGGCTTTTTTTCACTTCACAACCACGCACCAAGATGACTGGCTGATTTTTTTAAAGGCTCCGTGTTTGCCTCAGACTCCCTTTCTCTTTGCCTATATGAGTCAGGCGTTCTGTGCTCTGGACCTTGAGATTGCTTACTTTTGCACTCATTCTCCTGCAAATCCTGTACCACTTTTTGGGGGTGCGTGTGTGGAATCCGTGACACTGCAAAGCAGGTTCCTCATTGAAATGCAAGCCGCTAAGAGCACGAGAAACCACTGAGCTGGCCCCTCTTTCAAACATTCATGCAGGCTTCAATTCTGATTGCGTGGGTTTTGTTTTAGAAAAAGTGGGAGGGAAATGAAAAGAAAAAGAGAAATTACAAATAAGAGAAGTTAACGGAGGTGACGTTTTCCCTGTATGCTTCATTCAGGCCCCGCCGCTGCTGCTGCCACTGCAACCATGTAATGAAATTCCTACGGCGCTGCTGCATATGGCATCCACATTCATCCATCACATCAGCTCTGAGCATGAGCTACATTCCCCCAATGCTGCAAGGGAAATACAGCTTGAGCTGCCATCCTGCTGGCTGCGAATCATCAAACATCTCATGCGGGAAAGGCGCCGTCAACCACTCTGATAGAGAGATTCGGAAGAGGGAGAGTGAGCGGGTGGGTGCAAAAAGGGGAGCGAAGGAGGTTAAAGGGGCCATGCTCTAAGCAGAGCCACTTCGCTTGCGCACCATTTCCTAAACACACACACCTCAGAAGAAAGTTCAGAGGACACCAGTGGTATTTGCTCCCCAGTAAAACATGCCCAGCATCAGGAAATAGGAACTGTGGACGCATAAAGCAGTGCTGACAAAATAACTAATGCCTTGTCACAAGGTGCCATAGGATGAACATTCCTCCTGTGGAGAAGAGGACCAAATGTTATGTTTGAGCAAGGGTGGTACTGGGTTTAAATCACTGATCAGCTTCCTGGATGCCTCTGGAGAAGTCACTAGTTTACTGCACAGGACTGCTGGGTGATGTTTAAAAACATGTAGTTTTGCCTCATATATTAGAACATGCAGGACAGATCGTGAAGCTGAGGCTCCAATACTTTGGCCACCTCATCAGAAGAGAAGAATCCTTGGAAAAGACCCTGATGTTGGGAAAGATTGAGGGCACTAGGAGAAGGGGACGACAGAGGACGAGATGGTTGGACAGTGTTCTCGAAGCTACGAACATGAGTTTGACCAAACTACGGGAGGCAGTGCAAGACAGGAGTGCCTGGCGTGCTATGGTCCATGGGGTCACGAAGAGTCGGACACGACTAAACGACTAAACAACAACAACAATTAGAACATGCTGCAAAAATTATACTAAGTAATAGATAGATCGATACTAACAAATGGGAGGTATTTTGAAGGGTGGAAGACCCTGAAAAGGAATACCTTTCATGATACCTTCTTTACTGTATTTGCCATATTTACTCGAATGTCACGTGCATTTTTCTTTTGGCCAAATCGTCATGAAAATTTGGGTGTGCATTAGATTTGATGGCGCATTAAATTCGATTGCAAGCTTGAGAAGCACTGCTGACGTAGCAAATACTTTTTTTGGTTGCAGGGTTTTGAAAATTGAGGTGTGCCTTAGTTGCCTTAGAACGCCTGCTTTTATTGGTTTGGATATATTTGGGTAAAGGAAGCAATATTTCACAATGTGCTACAACGGCAGTGATGGGAAACATGTGTCCTTGCTGATGTTAACTCCAGTGCCCATCAATCCAATGGCCACTGATGATGGGAGCTGAATATCAGTTCTGCAACATCAGGACCACCAGCTCCCCATCCTTGTGCTATGGCCCATGGCTAACTGGTAAAACTTAGCAAGCATTCCACAGTCATATCTGAGCACAGCTCCTTGCGTACACTTATTCAAAGCAACCTTTATTGCTCCCATTTTACAGATGGCACTATCCAATCAAGAGAGGCAAAGGAAACCCATTGAAGCTGCAAGATACGTTGTCAGAGAGAGATGCCGAGAGGTTCCCTGTCCGCATGAGGAGGCTACGAGGACACAACCGCAGTGCCTTTATCTCTCCGAGAAGGACAATATTGGAGCTTTAATCTCATGTTCCCGTCTTTACCAGAAAGAGAACGCCATTGTCTGCTGTGAAAAAACCAGCAGGATTTAATTCCCATTAAATCAATTTATTAAAGCTTAATTTGCATGAAATTAAATTCAGCCCCTATTCAAAGAGCCATCACTCCCCTAAATCATTCAGTACTGGGAATTGAACATAGGCCTAATTAAAAACTTGGCTGGAGCCATGCCTGCCTATTCCCCGTGTACCACTCAGCAACCCTGACAGGAGCCCTGGGGCTCTGCTGACTGAATTTGCATACACATGGGACAGACAGCCCCTTCTTCTCTTGTTCTGCAGTATGGGCCTTCACTTCTGGGCCTCATCTGACACACATCACTCACTGCATCGCTGGGACAGGGTATCGGTTCTGCTCAGTCATCATTTCAAAGTGGATCTGAGCACATTTATTGCCAAGACATCATAAACACACCCACAGGAGGAAAAGTTATTGGAAATCTACAGAAAAGATTCCAAAATGTCTTAGAAAATAACTACAGGGTTGTTGTTTTCCTGACATAGCTGGGTTTGGATTATTATCCTGGATAAGTGTGCAGCTGTTTGGTCCCTTGTGATGCTTTGGAATCTGAGTCCACGAGCCAGTCCAGGAATTGGGACTCGGGACATATGTTAAGCTCAGTGGCGGAGGACATGTCTGGCTGAAGAAGGTCCCAGGTTTGGTCAAAGAAAAGGGTCGAGTAGCATTTCCTTTGCCTGAGACCCATAGTTGGGCAGAGGTGGATGGATAGTCTGACTTGGTTTAAGGCAACTTCCTATGTTCCTAGTGGTGAGCTTATTTCTACCTCAAGGCTGGATTACTGCAAAATGCTCTGTGTGGGGCTGCCTTTAGCGCTGGCCTGGAAGCTTCAACTAGTGCAGAATGCTGGTAATGGGAACAGACTACAGCTAAGGCGCAATCTCAGTGTTAAAAGATAGCTTCCCATCCACTGCTAGGCCAGGTTCAGGGTTTTTGTACTGGAGGTATGCGGGTGGTGCTGTGGGTTAAACCACAAAGCCTAGGGCTTGCCGATCAGAAGGTTGGTGGTTCGAATCCCCGCGATGGGGTGAGCTCCCGTTGCTCGGGCCCAGCTCCTGCCCACCTAGCAGTTCGAAAGCACGTCAAAGTGCAAGTAGATAAATAGGTACCACTCCAGTGGGAAGGTAAACGGCGTTTCCGTGTGCTGCTCTGGTTCGCCAGAAGCGGTTTTGTCATGCTGGCCACATGACCTGGAAGCTGTACGCCGCCTCCCTTGGCCAATAAAGCGAGATGTGCACCGCAACCCCAGAGTCGGTCACGACTGGACCTAATGGTCAGGGGTCCCTTTACCTTTACAAAGCCCTGGATAACGGAGGCCCAGGACTCCTATGTTCTGGGTCCATCACTAAAATAATCTGGAGGAGTGCTATTAGTGGTCTCCCATGGACCAGACTCAAGTCACTGCAGATCCATGCCTTCAACAAAGTGAACACAACACTATGGAACCCCCTCCCATTAGAAATAAGGCAGGCTTCAGCTGTTAGGTTGTTGTTGTTGTTGTTTAGTCGTTTAGTCGTGTCCGACTCTTCGTGACCCCATGGACCATAGCACGCCAGGCACTCCTGTCTTGCACTGCCTCCCGTAGTTTGGTCAAACTCATGTTCGTAGCTTCGAGAACACTGTCCAACCATCTTGTCCTCTGTCGCCCCCTTCTCCTAGTGCCCTCAATCTTTCCCAACATCAGGGTCTTTTCCAAGGATTCTTCTCTTCTCATGAGGTGGCCAAAGTATTGGAGCCTCAGCTTCACGATCTGTCCTTCCAGGGAGCACTCAGGGCTGATTTCCTTAAGAATTGATAGGTTTGATCTTCTAGCAGTCCATGGGACTCTCAAGAGTCTCCTCCAGCACCATAATTCAAAAGCTGTTAGGTTAAACATGGCTTTGTTTCAGGAGGCCCTTGTAGCATAAATGCAGTTAATCTATTTTTCAATGTTTGAAACTGGCTTTTCACATGTTTTAAGCTTTGTAAACCACTTTGAGGCCCAGAGGTAGGGTATACTTAAAAAATAAAAATACTGTATTGCTAGGATTTCAAAGCCACCTCCCACCATAGCTTTTTTTCCCCTCCACCATTGACTCCCCAGTCTAAAAGCTGCACATAAGCAGAGTCGAGGCCCACTGCTACTTCTGACAAAGGTCGAGTCCTGCCGAGCTGCTCAGGGAACACTTACCTCTTTGATCCTTTGTAAAAGAGGCAGCAGCCAGTCCTTGTTCACCTCACAGTGACTGTCTAGAAAGGTCAGAACGCCTGCCTGTGCCACATCTGCTCCTCGAATGCGGGACCGGATCAAACCTGTCGAGATGCACACAAACTCAAGTGCCGGTCCGAGAGCCTTGAACCCCCTAAGCAAGAAATTAGCTGCTAGCCAGGCATGCACACATAAGCAGTGGTGGCTGTTGCCCATTGGGCGGGGAGGTAGAGGAGCCAACAGTAGGTGGCGCCAGAGACTATGTCGAGGAGAGCCAACTCATTCTATCCTCCTCCCTGCTGGGGTCTACCATGGTAGAGGCCAAGGAGGAAGAAGCTGATAGCCAGTGCCAACTCCTGTAAGTAACAAGACAAGCAGGTGGGGGATAGCTGAGGGGAGAGTGGTTCTTGCAGGGCAGGGCCCCATTTGCCCTAAGAGAGCAGCCTCCACCAAAGCACTCTTCTCCCCTTGCGCATCCGCTCCTTCTACCACTTTCATGCTCAGCCCCATCTTATCAGGAGAGGTCATGATCGTCTTATGCGCCCAGCACTTTCTTCTTTTAGAGACATATGACAACAACCCCTTTTTGTTTTGCAAGCTCCAAAAATGAAAGAGCTGGTTGAAAAGGAACGATTTGTGGCCAATTCACACAATTCTTTTGGCTGTTGCTAGGGAAGGGACTGAGGATAGTTACACGGACATTTTCGGTTAGTTCTGAAGGCCACCTACTGCACCAAAGGCTGCCAAGCAAATGTCACCTAAAACAAATGTGGAGATTTCTTCCTGAGTGACGTCTCTGAGTGTTTTTAAGGGGAACCATGAGAATGCAAGAGGACCCCTGCTCCATCAGACCAAAGGCCTATCCAGTCCAGCATCCTGGTCTCATAGGGGCTGACCAGATGACCTACAGGAAGCCTGAAAGTAAGAAAGGAGCACAGCAGCTGCAGCAGCATCAGTTGTCCTCGAAGAGGAAGCAGAAAGCAAAATGTGTGTTGCCCTACCCAGCCTGCAATCGCTTCTCAAAGAGTTGGGCAACGTGTTTATGGGGCATAGCAGCCTTGTCCTCCGTTTACTGATAGCTGAAGTCATAGAATTGTAGGGTTGGAAGGGATCCAAACAGTCTAGTCCAGGCATCCCCAAACTTCGGCCCTCCAGATGTTTTGGACTACAATTCCCATAATCCCTGACCACTGGTCCTCTTAGCTAGGGATCATGGGAGTTGTAGGCCAAAACATCTGGAGGGCCGTAGTTTGGGGATGCCTGGTCTAGTCCAACCCTACAAAGTCCTCTTTGGAGCCAACTGACACCATATGGCAGAAGCTGGAAGAACAGGGCAGCAGCAACACAGATATGAATCGGTAGAATAATCATCTATGGGTGAAATGGATTAATCACGGGGGAGAAATTTTAATTGGTATGGACAAATTATAATCAGTTGGAATGAGAGTTGAGGGCTTTCTGAAGCCAGTGTGTCACTGTGAAAGGGAGATGGGGGGGTGACCTTTCCTTCTAACAGCGGGTGACAACTTTGGTTAACGTAATCACACATTTTATTATAATTCCCCCAGTTTCTCAAAAGGGAACAATTTTTGAGTTCTAATTGCTAATACATGAACATACTGAAATTTAATTGCTAAATCAGCTAATATGTGTGCTCTTACAATACCGATACAATAATTCATACTGGATTCTCTGGTTCTGAAATCTCACATTCTACTATGATATTCCCAGAATTCCCATTAGTGTTCTGTTCCGGTACTCTACATTGTTGCTGTGAACTTGTTAATGAATTGCAAGCAGTTGTTGCATCCTCCCCCCCCCCCGGATTAATCTGTGCATGTGGAGCAAGGCACAACTATCAGCATTAGAAGAACATTGCAGCAGAAGGTGCTATTAGTGCACTGGAAGCTGGTATCTCGGCACATTTATGCCAAAGCAGCAATCCTATGCCCACTTCCACAGAAGTAATATCCGTTGAATACAGTAGGACATACTTCCTTTTAAACACACATAGGATCGCACTGATAATTTACAGTAGTATAACTGAGCCAGAATCTGACTTTTAAAAATACACCAAACCACCTAATTGTCGTAGAAGGCAGAATTACAAATATCTACATAGCCCACATCTGATTCACTTGTATTTATTATTTCTGCAAACCAAGATTAGAAAGCATTAATTTAGACTATGATTTTGCAGGGAAAGTGCATAGAGAGGTTTCCAGTAATAGCCCCTAGAGCCTGCTGTGGCAATATTCATCCTCTATATGTATCTACTTAATCTTTAAAATACAATTTAATTAAACGTATTTTTAAAAATCCCAGAGAGGCCGCCGGAGCCCATCTCGTCTGTTTCGTTAGAACAAACAGCTTTAAAAATAAGACCTGGGGCATTGTTTTGCCTATTCTAATTTTCTGGCTAATAAACTGCAGCTGAGACTCCCTGAATGTATTAATAGAGCAATCCCTTTAAACATGAGAGGGGGCGGGGGCGGGTCTATTTTAAACTCTGACCCCCTTTTGAACATCTTAACTAGCGTTCACTCCCTAGAGCCAATTTGAATGCCTAGTCGCCAGTCTTGTGAGAACTGGAACCTATTCTTATAACATACCTGTATAGCATGTTTAGTAGGCCTTGTGAATCTGCACTCAAGCATCCCGGAACAGCAGAGCAGTCATTTGCATGCCAACTTTTCAGCTCAGCTAATTGCATGCTGGTCCAAGGAACCTGAGCCCACAAGTTCTTATCCTCACAACAACCCTGCGAGGTAGGTTAAGTACCAGTAGTGACTTGGCCCAAGGCCATTAAGAAGTCCCCATGTCTGAGCAGGTATTGAACTCAAAGATTCCTCAGTCCAAGTCCAGATCCACTACAAAATCATGGTGCCACATTGAATGAATTATGGATGGACCAGTTGCTTCAGCCACACAGCCAATAATGATTGAGGAGGCTGTTGGAATCAGCTTCCAAGTGGATCCCACCCTAGAGCTGGAAGATCAGTTTCCCCATAAATTATATATATATATATATATATATATATATATATATATATATATATATATTATTGAAGGTTTTTAACATATTGAACACTGGAATCCAAACACATTTATAAAAAAGATAACAGTACAGGAAAAACCTATAGGCATCTGGTTGGCCACTGTGAGAACAGGATGCTGGACTAGTTGGGCTATTGGCCTGATCCAGAAGGTTCACCTTCTGTTCTTACATCAATTATCAGTACCACACAACAACATATTTGATATCTGATGCTCAAGCCCATTTATATGACCGGTTGTTTTTTTCCTACAATAAACATGGAACTGTGGACTTAATTCTTTCCTGCTTGACATTTCTGTTTCCTGCAAGGAAAACTAACAATTCAAATCCATGGTAACCACACACAATTGACAATTCCATTTGTGTATTTTGCTATTTAAATGTAGGCACCTTTTCATATCCAAGTTCAAAAGGTAAAGTGTGATTTGTTTCACGCTGCCAAGCCAACAGGTTATTGATCCAGTTGTAATATCTAGAGAGTGCCAAGAATAGAGGATGGTGCAAAGATTGAAGGTGCCGCATGTGTATTGATGATGAGACCACCAAATAATAATAATAATAATAATAATAATAATAATAATAATAATAATAATTTATTATTTCCCCAGCCACTCTGTAAGGGGCAGTGTTGGGTAGGTTTTAGTCATGTTCCATTCAGTTTCCCCTGATGGGAAGTAGACCAGATTGGCAGAATTTGGTTCCTGGTGAATGTTGATTTCACAGTACACTAACATATGAAAATGAATTTTCAGCAGCAGTAATAGAAATTTCAGGTAGGCAAAGTAATAAATGCTGCGTGAAAACTATGTATGTCAACAGATTAAAAGTTTTCCTTAAATAGAAAACTCATTTAACTCTTGGGCTGATTAATTTGCAAATTAAAGCCAATTATTACAGTGCTAAGTTTCCCTTAACTAATAACACAATTACTTTTTTTAAAAAGTCACCTTAAAAATAAACAATCTCTGTCATGAGATGCCTGGCAACAATTTTAAGCAGCAATCAGGCCTTTCAGCAATCAGAGCAGCTGCCTCACCATTGTACTAGCTGAAATGGGGAAGGAAGGATGGAAAGTGGTAAAGAGAAGACCACATTTGTACCTGTGAGAGAAAGATGGCTCATCTCATTAAAACCCATGTCCTCCTACCCATCTGGGCTCTACAAAAGCACAATGGAAGAGAACAGGATGGGGCAAGGGGAGATCCCCAAAGGTCACTGATGCATCAACAAAAAAGAGGCCAGGAGAGGATTTGCACGATATTTGCATGCACTAATATATGTGTATAGATGCATACTCAGAAATGATTAGTATAATTTAAAGAGAAATAAAAGAAATCTCACCACAGAGGGAAAGACTCTGATCTGATGACCTGGGGGCCTGCTCAGTTTGCTGTCCAAGTGCTAAGTGCTGGTGGGCAATTTCAAGGTCCCTGCTGTCTCTTAGGAACATAGGAAACTGTCTTACACCAAGCCAGAACACTGCTCCCTGTAGTTCAGTATTGCCTGTGGAAAGTGGCAATAGCACTCCAGAGTTTCCCAGTCCTACCTGGGGATGCAGGGGTTAAAACTGGGGTGTTCTGCATGCAAAAGCTGTTGCTCTACCACTGACTGAATCTGAAATGTTGCCATGGTTCTTTATCTTCAGACCCGGCTTGAACTTGACCTTTTTCTTTTTCTTTTCTTCAAATAGTGGGCCATCCCCTGAGGGCTCTTCAAAGAAAGGTCTCTAATCTGAAAAATAGGGTACATGGGCATCCTAAGATAACCTGTTCATGGGAGCCTCTTGGGCCTGCTGCTCCAAAACAGGAATCACATGGGAGGAGCCATGCTGAGACTCCACCCCTTTCCAGCATTTAACTCCATTTTCTAAAGGCCAATGTTGTCACATAGAGGGGCACCTGTATACAGTAGGTTCCTTTCATGTTACCCATGGTAGTTATCTCAGGAGTGGTGTTGCAATGACTCCTTACAGGTTTCCTGGTGATACGGGAAAGACACTGATGCAACTCATCCAATTCTACCAGAAAAACAGGAGTTCTGATGGGTGGACTCCCTTCCAGTTCGGTTTGTCTGGGAGGAAATGGATGGGAGGGGGGAAATCAGAACATTTAGGGGTGCAGCCTAGTTTGAATCACACTTCTTGTCCAGAAGACAAGTGGGGCGGAAGGAAATAAATGGATCTGCCAGCTTTCCTCCTCTTACTAGTGCATTCAAATATCTGCCTCTATCTGCCTCTGTGCTGTTTTTAAAAAGGTTGGAAGGAAGAGGGAGAAGATGGGAAGGGGTGGTCCCACGATGCTTCTAATTAAAACTAGATTAAAGCCTGCAATTAATACAGCCCCCCTATCAAATGTAGGTTTCAGCCAACACTGACTCCTAACATATAGGAATCAAGCACAATTTAAAACCTCAAATTTGAACAAAACCTTTGAAAGCCTTTGAATGACCTGAATCAGTACTGAATGAGAAGAATAATACAGGCTATGGTTTCAGTCAATGTCATGATGATGGGCTACAGCTTCCAAATGCCCACCCTCTGCCTGACCAAGAGCAGAGACATCAAAAGCCTCTATGAAAGCAAAAGCAAGTAACTTGTAAATGCAGGGACAAAAACAAAAAAAAATCCCATGAGAGGTATGGGCTCTAAGGACATGATTAGGACTTTGTCTCTTCCATGGAAGAGGAGAGGCTGCAAAACAGGGTTGAACCCATTCAGAGTGAAGACAGGTAACATTGCCTTCACTCTGGCTTGGCTTCATGGCTGTTATCACAGTCATAAGCAAATCCAATTGGTTGCATGACACATGAGGTCATCTCACCAACTATGTGATTTCTGATTAGCTGGAAGAATCCTTGTTCTTAAAAAAAGGCACATGACTGAAGCAGGTGCCAAAAGGGGCAGCAAACAGGAGGAAACCAAGTGCTGGTGGTGGCTGGCTGTGTGCTTTATGGACATGTCTTTCAGAGTACATTTCGAGCCATGGAAAAGCCCCTTTTCATGCCATATAAATTTAGCACAGCCCTGGATAGAATAGGATAGCTACTAAATGGTAGCTTTGGAAAGCTCATCTACATACCAAGGTAGAGCTGTTTCTCCTCCAGTGTGTGTGCTATTCTATAGTGTGACTCAGTGTGACTTTCTATAATCTGACATGAACAACTAATGGTCACCTTGCTTTTCTAGCTTTCTGCAGCCTAACAGGGTATTCAGCCCAGGTAATAGGGACAAGTCACTCGTGCTCTGTAGAGGGCACTTGGTCATATTCCCCATGGGAATTGCCTTATGTATGCAAAGGAGGAGACGGGGGAAGGACAGTTTGTTCCAGGTCCTCAAAACAGGGAAGTTGCTTATAGAATTGGCGTGAATTTTACTGCTTCAAATATCCCACTGATTCATGGGGAGATCCTCGTGGTTGGCATTGCGCTGTGCCTCAGTTTACCTTTGCTCAAGCTGGGAGAGGGCGAGCCTTTCTGCTGCGGTGAAGGTTCCGCTTAGTAATTAACCACAATTGAGGCTGACTCCTGTTGTACGGGGCCCTGTTTGCTGGTTACTTATGATTTTAAACTGCTGCCATAAAAATAAATAAGCATTACACATACACAATTGAGCGTTTATTGATTATTTAATTCAAGGCAAGCTTTAATGGGACAGCATTTATATCCTTCAGTGGGTTCTGCTCAATTTTCCAAATTAGTATTGTAGTAGAGTGCGACTTTCTGACTGGTTCGGAAAGTTGCCTGAGCAGTAACCAAGATTTAATGGGCCCAAACCAGAATAGTTACAGACCTGCTTTGCATGTCACGTTAAAGCATAGTTAAAATAAATGATGGTTTATGTGTCTGTGCAGTGGATGGCGCTGGAATTTAGGTGCTTCACTCTTCCCCCACTTCCGCTGCTGCCGCACTGCTTAGAAACAAACCATGGTTTCGCTTGGGCTCGTGGTTTATTGCTCTCCAAAGAAACCATGATTAGGCATCATGCTAAGCTAGGCCGTGGTTTGTTTCCTGGGAGCAGCAGTAACAGCAGCAGGAGTAAAGCACCTGCAATTTCAGCAGCAGCAACATTGGACACTCGTAATAAACCATACTTTATTTTAACTGTGGTTTTCTGTGACATGTGAACAAGCCCATAATCACAGCAACTGAAGTGTGTGTGTGTGTGGGGGGGGGATATTTCTGCAAAGAAGTCATTTCTGAAACGCATGGTTCACTGTAGCCTTTCTTTATCACCACAACAGCCATGTGAGAAGATGACTACTATTCTACATGTATTGATGGAAAACTCAGGCTGAAAGGAGGAAGGATTATTAAGTGAATATTTCATTCCAGAGGCATTTGGAACCCATGTTCCTGTTATATACTAGACCATGGAATGTGATGTCAGCATGTGGCCTCCTGTTAGGCCGTCAACCTTATCTGAATGGTGATTTCTTGGTCATACTTATGCATGCTAGGGAACCTATTGTTTATACCAGGCATAACCAAACTTGGCCCTCCAGCTGTTTTGGGACTACAATTCCCAACATCCCTGGCCACTGGTCCTGTTAGCTAGGGATGATGGGAGTTGTAGTCCCAAAACATCTGGAGGGCCAAGTTTGGCCATGCCTGGTTTATACCATTGCAATGGGTCATACGTGGGGCTAGCTTTGAAAATGGACTGGAAACTGATGCTGGTCCAAAACTAAGAATAAGGATCTTAGCTGGGGATGGGATATCTGATCATATGATGGCATTGGCTGGATCTACACTGATCTGTTTAATGTGGCTGGGAAAACCCAGCCAGAAGGGTGGGGTATAAATAATAATATTGTTAAGCTTGGGTTTGATCACAGAAACATGGCCATTGACTACAATGTCATATGATGTAACTAAGTTACATTTGAGTTTACAATCTTTGCACTGGTATATGTGAATGTTGCCTCAACTGACTGCATTTTTATAGTTTGATCTTCCAGCATTTACTTTGTTTGCCTATATGCAAAAATAACACATGGAATGAAATCGTTGTGTCGTTTGCAAAATAAAAACAACGAAAGTGAAGCCAAAATTTCAGTAGGAGCTGTGATGCCTAGTAGTTTCTGCCATGTTTGTGCCGCATCCGTCATGGATTGCCTGCTATTGGATCAATCTGAATGAACACAGACTTTCAAGCTGTACAGAGTAAGTGCATCAGGCATCAGGCAGGGTTATAATGTAAATTATAATGCAAGTTATAAATTAAGTTATGTAAGTAAATTATAAAGGAGTATATCAGTGAAGTATACTACAAACCAAAAGACAGCCACTCCCCCGCCCCTCAAAAAAAGGTAATTCCTTTTGCCCTTCACCATCTGCAGCTGGGCCACTGAGTTCTTACCTTCTCTTCTTCTGTTGCGCAAACATTTCACCTTGGGTAGCTTGATCAGCAAACGGCAGTCATCCGCTTTGGAAACACAAGCAGAGATCCATCCCATTTTCGAAACTTTTTTTAAAAAAACTTTCACAGACTTTCAGGGCAAAAGAATAGCAGGTGAGCATTAAGGAGTTTGACAATGTGACACAGGTGAAAATGACCAATTGGCCCATTGGCTGCAGGAACACAGGAAATTACATCACAAGAGAGCATCTGCCCCTAGGCATCTGCAAGAACTTTCCCAGGACAGTGGGGGACTAAAGTAAAATACTGAAAGGGGGGGGGCAGACTCCTGCAGCCAATCGGAAGCTGTGCCTTGGTTTTCAAACCGTTCCGGGAGTCAAATGGACTCTCAGAATGGATTAAATTCGAAAACCAAGGTACCACTGTATATACACACAAATTATAAGATAACATTAAAAAAACCAAAACCTATCAGCTAATTTCTCAACAGCAACAAAAAATTGACTAGAACAGTGCCTATATATTTTGCCGCTTCTCTCAGATTATACAAATGCTAGACATTTACTCTTACTCTCCCCTCTATGCATGCTGGGAATCTGTGGAGTACGGTTCAATGAGGGGGGGGCCTTGCCCCACCATGGGCACCCACGCACCTGCCTTTCCAAGCATGTTCTCCCCCCCTTCCCCCACTCGCCCCTCCCTCCCATATTCAAGTCATAAAAAGTCACTTACGGTCATCACTGAAATCATCTACCAATATAATTTCATGGACCAGATGCACTGGAGTTCGGTTCAGAACACTGAGGAAAGACCAGGAAAAAATTTCAGCAGGGCAGCATTTCAGCAGAAAAAAATTAAGCCAGGGAAATAAAGCTCTGGACCAATTTCCCTCCAAGAGACAATTGAGTAGGTGGTTGGAGAGATTCGGAAATATCCTTATGTCAAACAGACCCATTGTAACATGATGATAATCAACAGCTATATAAATCAGAAGAGGTGACAGGTTTATGTTAAAGTATCCAATGTCTCACATTATCGGAAAGTTGATTATATGCAGAGGGAAAACCTACATATTGCAAGGACTCCTGGCATACCTGGCCACGAAGAAGGAAACTCGAGCTACTGGGAAATTAAAGAAGCAGCACTTTTATAAAAGGATAAAAGCAAAGTTGTGCAAAGTTGTGCAAAGTTGTGCAAATAGATCCCCAGGAACATTCTACAATATAGAGAGCAGACAAACACAGTGATAATATTATACAGGCAAAGATACCTGCTTTTTTGTGTCTTATAGAAGAGAAGGGATATCTAAAAGAACTTATAATAAAATAGGGTTATTTTTAAGGCTGGACTTGGTGGGAATGTCAACATTAGGAATAATAAAAGTAATAATAATAATAATAATAATAATAATAATAATAATAATATATTTATACCCTGTCCATCAGGCTGGGTATCCTCAGCCACTCTGGGTGGCTTCCAACAAAATATTAAAAATTCATAAAAAGGAACAGGCCATGTCTGGGGAGGGGAAGGTTGTGTGGATGTCACAACCACTGCCACTGTGGTGAACACTTAAATTACTTGACCATTTATACTAGGGCTGGTTTGTTTTTTAGCCAAGGGATTGCTGAAACATTTAAAATAAATGTACTAGCATGCATGTTATTCTGAAGATACCCATTTCTGGTTTTGGAATGAAATGATCGCCCATTGTTTGAAAAAAATAATCTTCAATTTTTTGCTGAAACTTGAGGAAAATACAGATTGCCATAAACTCTAAACAAGGAGAGCTCCAATTACAATCAGATTTTGAAAATTCCATTGTAATTGGCATTGAATCAATGCATTGATTAACACTGTTGGTTAATTAATGTTTCCAGGCAAATTTAATTATTTTAACTTGCACCATTGCAAACTCTTTCCTTAATTTTACTTTACCACAAAGGAACTGTCCACCAAACTAGATTCAGATGTTAATGGTTTTCAAAACATCACATTCATTCAAACATATGCATAGTATAAATTTGCTCATCAGGGCAGTAGTGGGGGTGGCAATCAGTACTGCTAACTCTGAGTTGCATGGTAGCCCTTAGACTTAAATCTAAAAAGTAATGTATGAAGTGTAGGGGTGGTTGAGCAATTTTATTCAGTTCAAACTTCAAGGTGAACCTACAAAATTCCCACTTTCTGGAAAAAGAAAAGAATTAAAATATGGCCAACTTTGAAAATTTGCTGTCCTCTGAAATTTGCAACATAAGTTCATGGGGGGGGGGAGATGCAAAGGCACTTTATTTTGGGCAAAAGTGCTTTGCAAAAATGTGTATATCAGGGGAAATCCCATTAAAATGTTGATGAATTCTTATGAGGTTTAAAAATTAATCACAAACTGATGCAGAAATGTGGGGAACTGGATGTAAGATTGGAAAAATGAGAAACTGAGAGAAGCTGAAATGGGCAGATTCAACCACCCCTAATGGAGTGGCCTTAAACTTAATCCTATCAATTTGTTGCCTGTGGAGTTATGTCCTCACATGGTGAGCCCAGCAATGGGTACAGTGAGAAACACCAACCCGCTTCCCCTGTTTTTGGTCTTTACAAAAACTCATTTCGAAGAAATGGCATTCCAAATGTAAGTGGCCTATTAAAGATAAATAAGAACAAAAACAGCTCCCCCCTTTTATTCCCACAGGGCTCACATTTTTTCCCTCTCTCTTTCTCTTCTTCACACACACTCATGGGGTGAGATTTAGATGTGCTGTTCCCACTTGTCAAGTTCTCTTTTAATTATTATTATTAATAGGTTTGTTGGTGCTGAGGGCTCCCTCCGCCTTTCCTTCAAATGAAAGCCAAATGTAGGAGCTGAGTTCAGCAAATTACTGCAACGGAGTATGTCAGAATAGGGAGACGGGAGAGTAATATCACGCTTGGAGGAATATTTAACAGGCGCCGATTGCCTGGAAACGAAAACGGGTAAAAATAGAAGGGGGAAAAAACAGCACAAAAAAACTTTAATGAACCAGTAGAATTAAATTAAAAACAATGACCTTTTTCCCATTGTCGGGCCAGTTGGGAAATGAGAATTAGTCTGCAGTTACTTTGGGCCAAAATGAGATGAGACATTATTAGATCATTTGAAAACAAGTCAGAGTTGGAGAACTGGTGGCCCGCAAGCCTTTCCAAATGACTCACTAGCCTCTAGTCTCAGGACCAACCCTCTGCTCAGCCGTCCACCCTCCTGCTGTTCTTCCAGGGTAGTCTTCGCATGGCGAATTGGCGATGGTCTTCAGTGGTGTTAGCCTCACTAGAAAACGCAGATGCTGCAGTGTTAAACTCTCTTTACTAGTCCAGGTTCTTAGTGATCATTGCCAGGGCTTGGGCAATCTATATATATATATATATATATATATATATATATATATATATATATATATATATATATATGATTTTGACTATGCTAAAGCCTTTGACTGTCGACCACAGCAAACTATGGCAAGTTCTTAAAGAAATGGAAGTGCCTGATCACCTCATCTGCCTCCTGAGAAATCTTTATGCGGGACAAGAAACTACAGTTAGAACTGGATATGGAACAACTGATTGGTTCAAAATTGGAAAAGGAGTACGACAAGGCTGTATATTGTCTCCCTGCTTATTTAACTTATATGCAGAATTCATCATGCAAAAGGCTGGACTAGATCGGAATTAAGATTGCCGGAAGAAATATCAACAACCTCAGATATGCAGATGACACAACCTTGATGGCAGAAAGTGAGGAGGAATTAAAGAACCTTTTAATGAGGGTGAAAGAGGAGAGCGCAAACATCAAAAAAACCAACATCATGGCCACTGGTCCCATCACCTCCTGGCAAATAGAAGGGGAAGCAATGGAGGCAGTGAGAGATTTTACTTTCTTGGACTCCTTGATCACTGCAGATGGTGACAGCAGTCACGAAATTAAAAGACGCCTGCTTCTTGGGAGAAAAGCAATGACAAACCTAGACAGCATCTTAAAAAGCAGAGACATCACCTTGCCTACAAAGGTCCGTATAGTTAAAGCTATGGTTTTCCCAGTAGTGATGTATGGAAGTGAGAGCTTGACCATAAAGAAGGCTGATCGCCGAAGAATTGATGCTTTTGAATTATGGTGCTGGAGGAGACTCTTGAGAGTCCCATGGACTGCAAGAAGATCAAACCTATCCATTCTTAAGGAAATCAGCCCTGAGTGCTCCCTGGAAGGACAGATCGTGAAGCTGAGGCTCCAATACTTTGGCCACCTCATGAGAAGAGAAGACTCCCTGGGAAAGACCCTTGTCTCGGTATCTCTCTACCCACTATACCCAATAAAAAGCTTCTGGTTTTTTAACAAAAGTGTTTTTAAATATTTTCTTTAACTCATTACGCATCATTTCCTGGAAAGCTTTTACCTCTTTACATGTCTACCACATATGGCAAAAAGTACCTTCCTTTTCTTTACACATTTCCAACATTCATTTTTTGTTCTATATATTTTGGCCAGTTTAACTGGTGTTAAATACCACCTATACATCATTTTCATAACATTTTCTTTAAGCGTGCTGCATGCAGTAAAATAAATACCTTCATTCCATAACCTCTCCCAACCTTCTAACTGTATATTGTGTGCAATATCTTTAGCCCAATGTATCATTACTGATTTTACCTCCTTTTGATCAGCAGCCGTGCCTTCGCTCCATAAGACGCACAAACATTTTCCCTTCCTTTTTAGGAGGGAAAAAGTGCATCTTATGGAGCGAAAAATACAGTAATTGCTCGGGCAATCTTAAGTGACTGGGAACAAGCTATTAATGCTCCCACTCACCTCTCCCTTTCTGAAGTTTTTTCAAGTGCCTCAACCCGGAAAGTTGAGGTCAACTAAAATGACACCCTTTAAGACAAGGCTGGGGAACCCTTTTCAGCCCAAGGGCCGCATTCCCTTCTGGATAACTTTCATAGGGCCACATGTGGGCGGTGGGCGGGGCTACAGTCAAAAGTGGGGAGAGAATGCACATTTGGGCTTTCTGCAGATTCTGTACAGTGTTGCCAGCCCCCCACCGTCCACTCAGGCAGGAAAGTTCAAGGACACTTTCCAGCCAGGCAAAAACACTAGAGGTGAGGGAAGGTGACCTGTGGAAAAGCCTGAGGGCCAGACAGGGTGGCCTGAAGGGGCTCGTTCACCTTCCAGGCCTGAGCTCTGCCAGCCCTGCTTTAGGAGCATATTCCGAGTTTCCAACATTTGCTATTCATCAAATTATAGAGATGTGTATGTATGTGAATGTTCATGCAGAAAAAAAAGGAGAGAGAGGAGACAGAGATGAGGGGAATAGAGTGGCTGAGATTGGAGAGGGGGCTGGAAAGGTTCTGTGAAAAAAGAAGGCGAATAGGGAGATATGCCAACTGGGCATTTTGTTGTTGCTTTTCTGTTCCTTCCTTAACATCTGTTTGCATGCAAACACCAATTGTAAAGGAATGACTTCTTTAAAAGGGCAAAACTTTGGAAACTTGTTTGCATGTGAGACAGAGAGACAGGTGGATGAATGGGGTACATGCTTGTCCGT
This sequence comes from Zootoca vivipara, assembly GCF_963506605.1. NCBI lineage: Eukaryota > Metazoa > Chordata > Lepidosauria > Squamata > Lacertidae > Zootoca > Zootoca vivipara. Next base: position 88,310,099 of record NC_083278.1, read on the forward strand.
GGATGTACAGAAGTGTGTGAATTTGGGTGTTGGATGGGAGATGCATGTGGATGGTGTGTCTGTGGCATTGGCCCTACACGTTTTGGGCTGAATGCAGAAGGCCACTTGCATACACAAAACGCGGCTCTTATTTTGAACTCTGCACAAGTGCTTATTCCAGAAATCAACCTAAAGTTAGATAAGAAGACACTTAAAAGGCCAATCTGATAATATGCTTGGTGGATAACAGTAGTACTCGGGAACTTGTTACATTGGGCCGGCTTTGATGGAGAGTTCTGCATCATAAGGCCTTTTCAGCAGCATGTGCAGTCTCTACAAGATAAGCGGAGAACCTTTGCACTAACATCACCGCGTACGTATTTAATATATGCAGACACTCACTCAGTCTAAGATTTGGACTAATATCCCATGTAAGAAGCCATAGAAATGAAGGATTCAAGCTGACAATGACTGCGTACCCATTCATCATAGTGACAGGGGACAGCGAAACATCGATGGATTCTACCTCTGCCTTGGAAGCAGGTGTTGGAATCCAAACTTCCTCAGGGCTCCAACATGCAGATGGTACCTTGCAAGAGCAGCTGCTGTCCCCATCACAGGGAATGCCATGCATACCTCTCTCCCCACCGTACAAGTGAGTCGGCTTTCATGTGCAGAATCTCGGAATAAATTCCAGAACCACTGGATTGACAAGCGGCATGTCTGTGCTTCCAGATGGGGCCTTGTTTTGCAAACAAGCCACTGAAATGTTACAAATAGATCATGGGCAACAGATTTATTTCTTTACTTACTTGCTAGATTCCCCCTGGTAAGCGTAATTCCAGGTTAACAGGGATGGGGGAGAATATGGGCTGTTATTTTTATGTCAACGGCGCTATGTAGGTGCTGCAAAAAAAGTGTGTGCATGAGCAGTGGCGATCCCATAATAAACACCTATCTGGAAGCTTCCGGAGATGACAGTATGCCATTAAAAAAACCCCACACATTAAAAAAAATCCTACCCCATTGTAGTCATACCTCGGGTTACGGCCGCTTCAGGTTGCATTTTTTCATGTTATACTCTATGACGCTTTCGTGCATGCGCAAAAGCACCGCTCTAGTTACGGACTTTTTGGGATGCGAACAGCACCCCGGAATGAATTGAGGCCATTGCTAGAGATACCACTGTATTTACAAACTGCAGAGATAACAAATGAGGGTGTCTGTGTGCTTTTGGAAAAACAACCAGTTATGACAACTCAGTCTTAATGCAAATGCAAATCACTGGCAAGCTCCCCTCAGCTTTTCCTACCCCTTGAACTGCAACTTAATTTTGAGTAGCCTCTGCAATGTGTAAAGCAGGGATGGCTAGCTTGTGGCCCTCCAGATGTTGATGGACTCAACTTCCATCAACCCTGACCATTTGCCATGCAGATGAGAGTCTGATGAGATGTTGGAGGTGCATACAGACCTCCCATTTTCTGGCCTTTCTTAGTACTGCTTGTACACACACCAAAAGAGAAGCAGAAAAACAGTGTCCTGTTCAACCCCAGGGGGTGGTATGCCTCCTACCTGTTCAAACTACATTCATATGGTACGGTAGTTCCCTCAAATGTTCTTTAAAGAACTCTTACAAATTCTGCTCCAGCTTTCCCATTATACATATATAATTGCCTTTGTTTGTGTGTGGGTAGCTTCCTTCATTTGCCTTTCATACACCCAAAACACAACATGCTTGTTGTCACAGCTCTTTGAAGCACCTTGACTTTATATATATATATATATAAAAAGAATTACAAGCACCTCTGTCGGAAGGAATACTAAAGAGTCAAGAATCTATCTGAAGAATCCTTATGGACAGTTGTTGCTCTGCTTTGATCAGCCCTCATTTATCGTACTTCACACACACACACACACGTACGTTTGATTCATAGGATTTAATTAAAGTTAAACAGAATACAATCTAAAGACCCTGAAGCTAACAGGAGTACGGCATCTATGCCTTGTGGGCTTCCCACAGACAGCTGCCTTCTGGCAGTCAACAACGGGCAAACATTTACAATGACTACCAGCACCATCCAGCCATTCCAGGTACATAAAACTGTCATTCAATGCAACACTGAGTGGTACATCAAACCGGTATAGTCTACTCTGATGGTCAGCAACTCCCCAAAGGCTTGAGCAAAAGTCTTCCCCAGTTGGTCCTTTTAAATGGAAATACTAGAGCCTGAATCTGTGAAGCTACGGATGTCAAGTGTTGTGTAAAAGGTAGAATGCTCAACCTCCACTGTAGGAGACAGTATGTCTCCGAGTACCAGCTGCTGGTGCTCACAAATGGTTGCCCTCAGGCCCTGCTTGTGGGCTTCCCAAAGGCACCTATTTGGCCACTGTGAGAACAGGATGCTGGGCTAGATGGACCATTGGCCTGATTCAGCAGGCTCTTATATTCTTACATTTTTGATACCTGAGAGCTTCTAAGAAGAATCCATTTAGTTCACCAAGGTTTGCTTCGAATGAGATCTTGCTGGATCACGTCCTGTATATACAGTCATACCTTGGAAGTCAAACGGAATCCATTCCGGAAGTCCATTCGACTTCCAAAACATTCGGAAACCAACACACGGTTTCCGATTGGCTGCAGGAAGCTGCTGCAGCCAATCGGAACTCACGGAACCCGTCTCAGACATTTGTGTTCCAAAGAACGCCTGCAATCCGGAACACTCACTTCTGGGCTTGCGGTGTTTGGAGGCAAAACATTCAACTCGCAAGGCGTTCGACTTCTGAGATATGACTGTATAAGGGATTTCATTATACCATTCATGCCTCCTAGTATTTAAAAAAAACAAGTTTGGTTGTTGGATTGTGATTATTTATGAAAGTAATTTATCTCCATGGCAACGCATTAGAACCTGTGGAAGATTGGGGTGGGCCAAGGGGGGAGGGAGAGAAAGCCAACAGTAACAATGCTCAAAGTGTCAGAGGTCACAGATACTGAAATCAAGTGGAGAGCAAGTGAAGTGGGGGGAAGCCAGCAGAAATGAAACACTCCAGCATCCCAGAATGACTAATTACATAGGGGAGAGAGAGAGAGAGAGAGAGAGAGAGAGAGAGAGAGAGAGAGAGAGAGAGAGAGAGAGAGAGAGAGAGAGAGATCGTTCAAGAATAACTATAAATGAGTGTTGATTACAAAGCAGCTTCCACATTTTCCTCTCAAATACCCACCAGCTCTTTGAAATTCAAGAGTTCTCTTATGTGAACATCAAAAAGGTAAAAGCATGAGCCGGGTTACATGCTTCCTCATTCCAAGAGATGATTAGAAAAAGAGGAAACATGAGAAAATTCTGACTAATAAGAGATTAGGGAGTCAATTTATTGCCTTAGAAATTTCCAAAAAACATGGAATTGCTTTGTACATAAAACCTGCACTTGAACCACAATTAAAAGGATGAGAAAGGGAGAAAATTGATGGTCCAAATTAAAGTTCAAGGAGAAAAAATAATTTTGGTAGGGATATATGCGCCAAATGTAAATATTACAAAAAATTCCCAAGAGTTAGAAACAGAATTACTAGATTTTGCAGATGAGAAAATTATAGTGATGGGGGATCTTAATGGAGTCCCATCACTAGAGAAGGATAGAACGATCAGGAAAAAAGACAGAAAGAAGGTAGGCTTCCCAAAACTTTTTTTGAAATGATAGAAACAGTAAAACTGGAGAGTTAAGCACCCGTTTGAGAAACAGTTCACCTTTTTTCTCTCATGTTCATGGAAGCAGTGCCAGACTAGATGCGGTTTGGGTTTCTAAGGAATTGGAGTCAAGAATTAAAAAAATCAAAATAGATCCAAAAACATTGTCAGATCATAATTCTATGATTATGGAAATACAAAAAGATACTCAGTCCACCTTTCGGCGGAGACTGAATGAAGAAATATCAGATGACAAAGTTTTTCTGGAATAGACAAAAAAGACATTAAGAGAATATTTTGAACAAAATTTGAATAATGAAACCTAACTCCAAATAGTCTGGGACGCCAGCAAGGCAGTGATGAGAGGCCTATTCATCCAACAAAATTAAATTAAAAAGAAGAAAAGAGAGAAGAAAAAGAAAGAGACCTTAAATAAAATAGCAGAAAAGGAAAAAGATTTAATAAAAGCACCAAATAAAGAAACAGCAAACAGGCAATAAAATTATTACAATCACAATATTCTATGAGGAATTAATGAGGAAATAGCATGGAATTAATGAGGAAATAGCATGGAATTAATGAGGAAATAGCATGGAAAATTAAGAAAGCAAAAGAGATTTTTTTAAAAAATGTTAATAAACCAGGGAAACCTTTGGCATGGCAATTGAGAAAAAGTGAACAAAACAACTATGTAAATTGGATAAAGCTTAACAGCAGAACAACTGAGAAAGCAAAAGAAATATTTCTAAAATTCTCCCAGGACATTCTATACAAGATCTCAAAGTAGCTGTCTTACTACAAAAGAATTTCAGAAATAGACTGGAAAGAGAAGTTGCTGAATTACAACTTATCACCAAGCTCAAAACCATGGAGGGACCTGGTTTGAACAGAGACATAGGATTCTTATCTCATTATACATGATAAAGCGATCTTCAGCCATCTCAATCCTTGCTTTTTCATGCAAAACCATTTGCAGTTGTTTTCAGTCATCAACAGCTATCAGTCAGTCAATCACCCACTTCCACCACCCTTCTGAGTGATACCCCTTCCCCACCCCACCCCCTCCCCACCCCTTCTCCACATAAGCGCCTGGGGACTCCTATTTCAGTGTATCTGAGGAAGTGTGCATGCACACGAAAGCTCATACCAAAATAAAAACTTAGTTGGTCTTTAAGGTGCTACTGAAGGAATTTTTTTCTATTTTGCTTCGACTCAGACCAACACGGCTACCTACCTGTAACTAAAAAAATGGAAAGAAATAATAGAGATGGTAGGGATGTCAAAATATACAATTTGAAGATTGGATAAAACTATGGAAAGTAAATTTGAAATTCACAGATTGTATATTATTGAGAGAGAATTATATGAAAATGATGTATAGATGGTATATATCATCAGTTAAATTGGCAAAAATGTATAAAAATGAAAAGGAAGAGTGTTGGAGATGTGAGGCAGAAGGTACGTTTTATCATATGTGGTGGGCTTGCAAAAAAGTAAAAATGTACTGGGAAATGATATATAATGAATTGAAGAAAATGTTGAAAAAAACATTTGCTAAACAACCAGAAGCTTTCCTGCTAGGTATTTTAGGCCAAGATCTACCAAAAGAGAAGAGGGCCATATTCATGTATGCTACTACAGTGGCGAGAATTTTAATAGCACAAAATTGGAATACTGGAGAAATGCCAACCAAAGAGCAATGGCAAGAAAAACTGATGAACTATGCAGAATTGGCAAAACTGACAGACACACTTCAGGAAAAGTGACTTTGAAAGAGCATGGGAACCATTTATAGTATACTTGCAGAAACAAAGGAAGACTATTGACTTGATGGCAGGATTTAAATAAACACTCACACCTTTACTAACAAAAAAATATGTAGAAGATAAAGAAATAATATAATGTAACTTTTAAGAAACGGAAGTGTGTAATAAGGGAAAAACAAATCAGAAGTGGAAGTTTGGGGGGCGCCCAGGAAGGGGGCGGGAGGGAATATAATATAAATGTTATGGATATGGGGTGTATGTAATGATAGAAAAAGAAAATTTAATAAAAATTTAATAAAAGAAAGAAAGAAAAAGAGTGGGGGGCGGAATATAAATGATGTGGCCATGGGGTTTCGGGGAGGGGGGGTTGGAAATAAAGGAAAGGAGAAGTCAGCACAAAGCACTAATTATACAGTTTCAGAGTAACACCTGGATTATTTTTTACTCTTTTAATCAACATCATTTGAGCACAGCTCTTATGAAGTGCGTTTTCACTCCCAGGGAACTTGAAAGAGGTGGGAAAGTTTAGAAGCAAGGCAGGCTTCTAAACAGGGATGCACCTTCAAAGGGTTCAATCCGCTTGATTAATTGGAAGGGCCCAATTTCAATGGGTGTAAAAGGCACCCTTGCTTCTTTATCCAAGGCTGTTTTTGGTCCTGGTGTGTTAATGTTCACAGGGAAAACGAAACGTTCAAGACTCCCTTTGCTTCCCTAACAATAAGTCGTAGATTTATAGCTTACAAAAATTATATTACTTTAATCATTGGAAAGGGCAGAAGGTTGATCAATTAAAAACAAAATTAATCTGCTGCCTGGGGTACTGTTGGGAGCTGGAGCTCAAAACATCTTGAGGGTTCTAGGTTGGGGAAGGCTGCCATAGAAGAAGCAGGGGAATCTGTTTGTAGCTTCTCCTTGCTCTTAGTCATCTCTGAACTGGCTCTCACTGGGTGGCCACAGAAAAGCACTGCCCTGCTCTCAGTCTAATGGGCATTGTGGGATTAAGACGATGCATAAAATAAAGACTGCAGAGCACTTTCATGCAATGGAAAAAATGTTATAAAAACCATTACAACAGCACTGAAATGATCCATTTGGCGGTGATAGACACACTCCAGCTCCTCCTTTGTTCTGTCTTTAACTGTGCTAATGCCCGCTTCCTTGTTCCTTCCTTCAGACTCCACGTTGGCACAAAAGGCCTCTGCCCCCCCCCATTTGCTGCCCAGCTTGGCACCAGCCCCCAGTACAGCCCTGCAGCCAGAAATCCAATGGGGAGTTGGGCATTTTGCCTACAGTATCATACACAACAGCTTTTCCTAGTCGGATGACTGCCAGTCAATGTGTCTTTTGAAGCCTCCACTCTTATTAATGACTTCTTTTTTTTAACAGTGCCTGGCTGTTCCTAGAACTTACTGAATTGCCCATAAGTACAAGGGAGCACTGGGCCTTTTGTGGGCTGTTAAGTCTTATTATGCTACATTTTGCAGGCAAAAGGCTACACTGAGCAAAGGGCTGTGACACAATCTTCGTGAGAGAGGTTGGGGTGGTGACGGTGAAGAGATGTACCGGTACATCTTTACTTGCACGTTGTTGATGAGTAGCAACAACAAAAGCCGAGATGGGCAAGCGCTCCCAAACTCATATTGGATTACCAAAGATCAATATTCCAAACCAAGCCAAAGCCCAGAAGAAATGGAAAAACCTCCCATATTTTTAATTCACGCTCTATTCAATGTGTGACAGGGTTTCATTGCGCTGAACTGGCAAGAGAACTAAGTAGTCACAGTGGCAAAAAGATGAGGTTGTGGTACAGAGCCCATTTCTTGCAGAGATGGCCTTTCTCTCTTTGGTTATTTAACCTGCGGCCCATCAATTCTCTCAATATTTATCTATTATAAAACTTATATCTCACCTTTCCCCCAAGGCAGCTCAAAGTGACATATACACCTCTTCCCCTCTCCTTTTTTTTTATATCCACAGCAAACCTGTGAGGTAGGTTAGGCTGAGAGATAGTGCCTGGCCTGACCCAAGGTCACCCAGTGGGCTTCACCCAACTGAGAGGGCAGGGGAAGCTGGCAATTCTTCTCCGGCTCAGATTTTAAAGCAAACTAGAGAAGAAATTATAGGTTTGAAAAGTTTGCTTCTCCTTTGACTTAAGCTTTAAGAAACGTCATGAATTCTTTTCGAGCCTGCCTAGGGAGAAAGTTTGCCTGAATCTCTAATCGGAACAAGCCTAAATCACTCATCCTTCTGCTTCTCTGAACATCCAAAACTGTCCTTTAGAGATTCCATATGTAGATAATTGTCTCCCCTACTTGGAGCTGCCAGGGCAGCTGGAAAAGGAAACGGAGAGAGCTGCCCCTGTTGAACACACTATTAGGGTATTCAGACATGATTTTTCTCACAAGGCCTTTTGTCTGGAGACTGCGCTAGAGAGTGCTGTAAGATGAAGGCATGTTTCATCCCTTTTCCCTGAGGCAAAGGTCAAAGTTTGCCAGCATAAGTAATCTGTAAGTAGTATATTACCTCACATTCCCTCGCAGCTGCCTCTGGCACTGGTCTGCCTCAGTCCCTTCTGTTCTCTGCCGTTTATTATTTAGAGAGAGAAAGAAAAATGCAGGCTGGTTCCCTGCTTTCCAAGAACATTTCTGCAATGAGGTAAGAGCCTCACTGGAGTTGAGAAGAGCCAGGAAACATTTATTAAGGCGAGCTTATAATGCTTATGTCAGTGCCTCAGCAAATCAGGGTCAGGGAGAGCTCCCCACCCATTCCTCTGCATTCAAGGGTATTCTCTTCCTCTGGGAAAGCAGAGTCGGCCAGAGCTAGGGTGGATTCATGCCACAGAATTTTCTTAGGTGAAATGTTGTATTTCATACTTGGGTTTTGACCAATCGCCATATGTGTAGCTGGAGAGGGAGGGGGTATAATATTAATATTTGTTGGTATCCCACTCTACCTCCTAAGCAGAGGGTGACATTAAGGGGGTTGATATCTGGCCTCTGAGTTGCCTGCATTCTTAGCTTCAGGCACTGCAAATCTCTTCTATAAGTCATTTCTTGTGTCAGTTTCCTATCAGATTACCCAGGCTAATGCCCCGGTGGCAGGGGTTGCCTTTGTGTCTGTAGTGCGGGCAGGCCTCACTCTCTGCTGAGTCAACTGAAATGGTTGTTTTGCAGATATAAGGATGGTTACAGTGGTGCCTGAGGGACAGCACTGCTCTCCTGGCTTCCAAATAACATGTGTCGCTGCAACTTACTGGGAGGGCCAGCATGAAGATTGGAATGGGATTTGGCTCCACTGCCATGCCCACATCTGCAATGCTCCCTTCTTCTTAAATATTTTTTATTGATTTTCTTTTTCTCATAACAAATATCCAATACCAATAACATTCATTTTCCAATTTCCCCCCTCCCTATTTGACTTCCCTCAGCTTCCATTTCTGGTTTATTACATCAGATGTTACAATTTCTTGCTCTCTGTAAATAAAGTTGTAAATGTTTATTTGAATCCTGGCAGTGAGTCCATGTTTTTTGTTTGTTTGTTTGTTTGTTTGTTTCGTTTCTGCAAATATGTTGTAAAAGGTTCCCATTATTTTTCGAAATCACTATTGCCCTTTTCACTGAGTTTATCTGTTAACTTTGCCAACTCTGCATAATTCATCAACTTTTCTTGCCATTGTTTTTTTGATGGTATTTCTCCAGTCTTCGAGTTTTCTGCTATTAAGATTCTTGCTGCTGTTGTAGCATACACGAATAATGTCTGTTTTTCTTTTGGCAGCTCTTGTCCTAAAATACCTAACGGAAAAGCTTCTGGCTTTTTAACAAATGTTATTTAAAACATTTTTTTTTCAATTCATTGTATATCATTTCCCTAAAATGTTTAATGCAATACTCCCTTCTGCCTTGCCCAGGAGCAGCACATCCCCTTTCACCAGCATCCCTTATCTGGATTGCGTGGCAACACTTGCAAAGCAGTGGTGACAGTGTGTTCTGGCAAGATCTTGCCAAAATCTTGCGAGATCTTATGTGAGATTTTGGCGAGATCTTGCAAAATTTTGGCGATATCTCACTGGAAGCTGGCACCAGTGCCCGTGCCGCTTCTCTGCTGGTGGCAGAGGTGGGCAGGCTGGCCCTGTCATTTCCTGTCCCCTTTCCACTAATTTGTGGTGCGCAGAAGCTGAGAGAGCAGTCTGGCCCCACCTGCCAATAACACGTTCTTATATCTGATCTCTGTAGGTCTCCGCCTGACTAAAAGCTACTTCAGTTGTACTGAACCCAACGCCAATGAAGTTAAAACAAAAAAAATGTATTTAATTAATACAAACTTAGGGCAATATATCCTCAGCTAGCTGGCAACATCATGGTAGAGCAAATGTGATATGTTTCAGGTGGCTATGCCTGCATGCATGTTCAAGCCTTCTGCCTTTAATTCCTACTAAATTAATAGAAATTCCCAGGGTGGTTGGACCTTTAAATCCCTTGGGTGTACTTTAGAAATACTTGTGAGAATTTGGCTCAGAAAACAAAGTGGAGTTAATAATTCATTTGATAAAGTCAGCTAGAATATTGATGGCCCCTTTTTGGAAGAAAGCAGACATTTCAGTCAATAAGAAAATGGGAAGAAAAATGTTGGGCCATGAAAAGAAGTTTGAACATGGCCTGTATTTCACTATAGGGAAAGGAGAGTGAAGCATTTAAATGTTGAGGGTCTTAGATGCTTTCTTCTGCTTATTTATTTATTGGGCCTTAGGGTGCATCACTGGGTAGACTTTGTGATATATTGAGATGAAGAATGGAGCTCTGTAAAATATTAATTAAATTAATGGAGCAAGCTTCACCACGTCTACATGGAAAGAGGTCCTACTGAATTCAATTCCCAGAAAAGTAGGATCAAGACTGGTGTGCATTATGAGCATAGCTTCAAATGTTTCTGCATTTCTTCTAGCTGCGTTCACGCATCATGCTAAACCATGGGTTTAGCCTTATGAGGGCAAGCTGCAACAAACACCTTCACATCTGGCTCACTTGCTCTCCTCTCCCCTTCCAAAGCACCCTTCCCTTTCAGATCTACCACCGCTGGTCATGATGTCTCAACCTGGAGAAATTGGCTAGTCTAAACAATGGTTAGGGACAGCATACCAACTTCAAGCCATGATTTACAATGCTGGCTTGTTTCCACTAATTATAGTCAAGATGAACTACAGTTGAGGGTTCCGATTAAACTGTGATTAATCTAAGGCCAAACTGCGGGAGGCAGTGGAAGACAGGAGTGCCTGGGCGTGCTCTGGTGCATGCGGTCATGAAGAGTCGGACACGACTAAACAAGAACAACTATCTAAGGAAAAGCGCTTCCAATCACCTCCTGAGTTTAAGGAGAGGTGAGGAGGAAGTACACATAGAATCATAGAGTTGGAAGAGACCACAAGGGCCAACCCCCTGCCAAGCAGGAAATACCATCAAAGCATTCCTGACAGATGGCTGTCAAGCTCTGCTTAAAGAGCTCCAAAGAAGGAGACTCCACCACACTCCTTGGCAGCAAATTCCACTGTCAAACAGCTCTTACTGTCAGGAAGTTCTTCCTAATGTTCAGGTGGAATCTTCTTTCTTGCAGTTTGAATCCATTGCTCCGTGTCCGCTTCTCTGGAGCAGCAGAAAACAATCTTTCTCCCTCCTCTATATGGCATCCTTTTATATATTTGAACATGGCTATCATATCACCCCTTAACCTTCTCTTCTCCAGGCTAAACATACCCAGCTCCCTAAGCCGTTCCTCACAAGGCATCGTTTCCAGGCCTTTGACCATTTTGGTTGCCAAACATAAGCCCATGACTTGTGGCAGTTCATCCTCATAATGCAAAACCATCGTTTAGCATTTTGTGTGACTATGCATGCTTACTCAGAGATAAATCTCACTGTCTTCAATCAGGCTCACTCCTTATCCAGAATACAGTCGTACCGTTTCGGAAGTCCGTTCGACTTCTGAAATGTGCGACTTCCAAAGTGTGGCTTCTGATTGGCTGCAGGAAGCTCCTGCAGTCAATCGAAAGCCTTGAAAGCCCTGTCGGATGTTTGGCTTCCAAAAGAACGTTCAAAAACTGGAACAATCACTTCTGGTTTTCAATCGTTTGGGAGCCGAAACGTTAGACTCCCAAGACATTGGGGAGCCGAGGTACAACTGTATTTAGGATTGCAGGCTGTGATACTTGAGCCAGGGGCATAGGAAGATAGGGGCGGTGGGGGCGGGGTGCCCTGGGCAGCGCGATCCCAGGGGCGCCATAGCAGCTGCCCACCCCGCCCCCAAAACGCACACACGCCCCTGCGCGCAGTGCGCCCCGCCCCCGCCCCTGGTGGCAGAGCATGGAGCTCCACCCCTGACTTGAGCTGTTTTTATATACATTGGTGCCTCACAAGACGAATTTAATTTGTTCTGTGAGTCGCTTTGTATAGCGAAACATTCGTTTTGCGAAGCGGCTCCCATAGGAACGCATTGAAGTGTGGTTTCCCATAGGGTGTCTCGCAAGACGGAAAATTTTTGTCTTGTGAGGCACCCTATGGGACAAAAAAATCGTCTTGTGAGTCTCCATTGGAAGGAAACTTTGTCTTGCGAGTCTCCATTGAAATTGCAAAATGCTTTCGTTTTGCGAGTTTTTCGTCTTGTGAGGCATTCATCTAGCGAGGTACCACTGTATAACTTTGAGTATGTTTTGATGTTAAAACAAGAAAATGAAGCATATCACTAACGAAACAATTATCCATACAAACCGGAAACAACACATTTATCATAATATCAAGATCAACACATTAGAGCCACTTAAAACACAAATTTAACAGCTGAGGCTATTTAAAGGAAGGCTTCTGAAACTCATAAATATGACTATACTTCTTATTTGAAAGCTAAGTGATTAGGCTAGTGAGCATCTCGTGAGAGAGTTCATCACTGTGGAACCATATGGGTGGAATATTTTATCAGACAGTCCCTACTGTTCTCCTGAATAGCAGAGTCCACCAGCTTGGATGGTTTAAAAAAACAATTAGACAAATTTGTAGAGGACGTGGTTATCAATGGCTACAAGGCAGAATGGCGATGTTCCACCTCTACTTTCAGAGGCAGTTTGCCTCTGAATACCAGTTGATGGGAATTACAAGTGGGGAAAGTGCTGCTGCTCCCAATTCCTGTTTGCAAGCTTCTCATAAGCATCTCCTTGGTCATAGTAAGAACAGGTATTGGACTATTGAACAGGGTATTGTCTGATCCAGCAGGGCTCTCTAAAAAAATTTTGTGTGTGTATTTATATACCGCCCTATACCCGGAGGTCTTGGGGTGGTTCTTCTTACTTTCTATGTCTTCCTCTGAATGGCTGGCAGTGCTTTCCCATATGGAAATGGTTAACCTCAGTCCAGCTTGTGGTGTTGTGACTCTCTTAAAAAAGCATCCAGTGCCAGGCTATGATGCTATCCATCACAGTAGCCAATATTCAACAGTCTAAGTCAGGATGGCAATTGATATGTTTACCCCATGTGTTCAGATCTGGAGAACAGACCCTATTCCACGTGATCTATAGGGAAGGAGATATATGAAACAACCCGGACCCTGTGATTATCATCTGAGGCCCTTCTTCGTGTGTCTCCTCCGCTACAGGTCTGGAAGGCAGCAGCACAATAATGGGGCCTTTTCTGCAATGGCTCCATGCTTGTGGAATGCTCTCCCCAGGGAGATATCTTTAGGCGCAAGGTGACAACATTTTTAATAAGCCAGGTCTTCAGCTAACTAAACCATCTGTGGCTGTAAGGGAATGTTGCTTTTGTTTGTTGTTATATGTATTTTTGTGTTTCCCTTCAACTATCAGAATACCTCTTTTGCTTAATTTGTCTTTGACGAATTAAACCATCTATGGCCTTTTAAACTGGTGTGTGTGTGTGTGTGTGTGTGTGTGTGTGTGATGTATTTTTATGTTTTTGCATTATAAACGGCCCTGTGATCCTCAGATGAAGGGTGGCAAAGAAACTAATAATAATAATAATAATAATAATAATAATAATAATAATATGTTTAGCATAGAGAATTAGGGATCATAGAGATCTATGAGACTCTGCTTTTCTGTAGCGCAAAAAGATTAGCTATGGTTTTGCAGGGATCTGCTCTTATGCGGGGAGAGCTTTTTCATTAACAATCTCATGGCTCCCAATTATGAAGGACAATTAGCTGCGAAGCTCTCTTGGTTTGCATGGAGATTATGTTTTCAAGGACAACCTCCGAGTTCCTCTGGATGAGCCATGGAGAGGTCTGGGCACATGGCCATTTTTTCATTTGCTAGTTCACTCTTGGCTAAGCTTTCCTACGGGGGACTGAGGAGATGCCTAATTTTCACCGCAGGCTTTCTAAAAGTAGCATTTAATTCCCATGTGTGTCTTGAATCTACAAAGCACCAAATACAAAGCTCCTTCCTGCAAGAAACAGAGAAAGCTTTCTTACAGCCTCTGGCACGTCTAGAGAGCCTCTCCACTCTAGGTGTGCAAGTTGTACAAGTGTAACTAGGATGCATCGGTGTGTGCATTTGCAAGCGGTGGCTAAATAGAAAAGTGAGCACCTGCCACTGGTTATTGCTTGGCTTGATAAAACATGGGAACTTTTAGCTGTGGTCAAGATTTCAACCCACATTAAAGGGGCACGAAAGCTTTTCGTTGCGGATGGCTCACTAGAAAAATGGTTTCTGTTTATAACATACGTAGACTCAGCAAAAAACAATGCACAGAAGGCAGTTGCATCTGAGTTCAGTATTTATTTTGGAAAGTTAAAGGCAGGGAGTGAGGAGAGGAGAGACTAAACAAAAGCAAAGAAACTGCTTCGGAACTGGAATCTTTGCTGATTTTGAATTTCCTGGTACTGTTTATATATAAGAAACACTTGCTATTGCTTTTGAAACTCTTAACTTTTTGGGAGAAAACTTTTGAAATAGTTGATCAGCTCCAAGTGCTGCATGAGTCCTCGTTTTGGTTTCCTGTGCACCTTGTTGTTGTTTTTAACTTATGGCACCTGCAATTGACTGCTTTGAAGCCAAATCAGAATGTATTTTGCTGTTTTATCCTTGATGCAATCATTAGGATGTATTTTAATTGCTCTAAGCCACTTCGGGCGCCAATCTTGGCTGAAACCAAATAACAATGATCATTTAGATAAAGAGGCTTTTAATGATGATCAGGAGTGGGTGATGGGGCAGCTGAGCAGCTGTAGCAGGTTCACTGTACCTGTGCTGTCACACTCTTGGCCCCATCTCTACCCAGGAAGCAGCAGTGGTACCAGTACCAGGAGACCAGCTCTAAGGTGGTGTTCCACCACCTGCTCCCGACAGAGATGATACATCCATACAGGTGACAGTAAGCACTTAATGGAAAAGTGTGCAGTCCTGCAGTATCTAAGGTTAATATTGGGGGTTAATGGACATCCTTTTGCTTGAGTGGCAGTAAAACACAGGCACCTTGGCTAATTATTTACTTGAATCCACCTGCTTCATTCTTCAGTGGCATCAAACTTCCTTCCATTCTGTTCATTTCTTTCTTGTTTTTCTTGGAGTTCTAACTTTTTCCTGGTTGGTATGGCTTGGTGGCGAAATTTTCTCCAGTTGTAAGCTATGGTTGGCTTCTGCCGTGTGTGTGTGTGTGTGTCTGTGTGTGAGACACTAAAGTCGGAAAGAAATTATTTTCACTTGCTTTTCAGATAACTGTACTGGTATGTTGCACTAAAAATAATACTGGGCATACTTATTTAATTCCTAGTAAGGCCACCCAACCCAGTCAGATTCTTTCTGAGTAAAACGGCATAAATCTGGCCATTCTGATTTGAGGTATCTATAGCAGACATTGCTAAAGGGCAGACTTCTTTCCAGAATTTTGTATCTGGATCTGCCTGTCATTGGTTCTGGCTCCCTCCACTGGGGGCATGTATCCCCCACAACAGATTACAGATGAGGGAATACAGCCTCAACAGGGAAAAAAAAAGATTGCTTACCCCTGATCTAAAACCATCAGATTTCAAACCCATCCTCTATATTGAATCCCATTCAAAACCATTTCAGGAAATTTTAATTGCCGAGTGCATTGGAAGGGTATATTAACACTTATAGGCCATCCTCAAAGGTAGTTCCTCAGAACAAAAAAAACCCATGTCTCAACCTGCTAAAGCAGCCATCCCCAACCTTTGGCCCCCCAGATGTTTTGGACTACAATTCCCATCATCCCTGACCACTGGTCCTGTTAGCTAGGGATCATGGGAGTTGTAGGCCAAAACATCCGGAGGGATGCCTGGTTAAAGCCTAGCAAAGTTTTGGATGCCAGGCCATAGCCAGCCTCATCAAATAGTGAGAGACATGACTTTCTGGAGCCAGAGCTTGAGGTACAAACCACAGGCCACACAGAGCTGGGGACAGTTTTGACCTGGAAGTTTTTACATCATCACCACCACCACCACCACCATCAAATTTGTAATCACTGCCCTTCACCAGCAAGCGTCTAGGCAGAATTAAAAATAGAAAAGTTCTAACATACTACAGTCACAGGAATAGATGTCAAGGGCCAGAGGTGCATCTTCAGCATTCACTGAAATATGTATTGTGAATAAGTGAGTCTCGCCTCTGTGGGGATGGAATTCCATGACTTAGAGTCCCCACAGAGAATGCCTTCAGCCAGGCCCTGAACTTCTAAGGGAGATTGAACCACCAAAAGAGCACCTTCTGATGATCTGAACATCCAGGAGGGTCTGTAGGGAAGGAGGCAGTCTCTCAGATAGTTGAGGCCTGAGTTGTTATAGCCCTTGTAGGTCCAGAGCTGAAGAAGTCAGCTGGCTGCTGGGATGGCAGAGTTACCCTGGAACCCAAGAACTTGTCATAACTCAGGGAGCCTTCAAACCTACTGCCTCAACCCAAAAGCCCATCACAATCCAGGGAACATTCAACACTTAGGGGTAATGGAGAATGGATCCATCTGTTCCCACTTCTGGCTTCAGCTATCCCTAACATGAAGAGCATCCTGCTTCAGGCAATAATTTGACATTTCCAGCCAAGCAACTGGGGAATGTTTTGGTCAGTGCTATTTTTATGCACCTCATTGGCAACAAGTGGAATTGATATTGCATGACAAGAGATGAAGTAACATGAGTTCTGCAAAGAACCCCTTCAAATTTGTGACTAGTGCTTTAGAAATTTGCATTGCTATAGAAAGAGAACATGTAATTGTGATTGCATTAGAGATGCACATATTTCAAATTCCCCGTTATCTTGTCACTTTCCCCCCCCTTTAAGACTTCCTAGACTTCTAAATGCTCTTTATTGGTTGAAAGCCAATGAGGAGAAAAATACCCTTCCTATCATCAAGCTGGGAAAAAGGAGGGGAAAGGTACTTATACATACAAAATTTATAGAAAAAACAATTTGTACACTTGTGACAAACCTACAGTATTCTTAAGTGATGTTAGCTATACTTAGAGAAGACTCATGGAAATCAACAGAATTAAGTAAATAAAGTTCATGAATTTTACTGTGAGTATGACTTAGCCAGGGCCGGCTCTAGGTAGACCCCCGGTGAATTCATATCACCCGTGACACAGTGCTTTTTTCTGGGGGGACTCTGGGGTACTCATACCCCTAAACATTTTGTGAATCTAAGTTTGGTCTAATTGGGGGCAGTATTTCAATATGAGTAGGTAAATGAGAGTAGCCCTAAACATTATCTTTTTTTAGAAAAAAAAGGCACTGCCTGTGAGTATATGAAAAGGATTGCTTCAAATCTCTTTGCTCTCTCTCACTCACACATCTTTGAACCCAGCTCAGATTCTCATCTTGAGTTGCTTCTTACATCTTCATAGACCATTTTGTCCTGCACTCTGCCTGATCTTGTTCTCCACCATCACCCAGACTCAGGAAATGCTTGGCTTAATTAGATCCTACAAATCTCCAATGATAGCATCCATAACATCTTGGAGGATATGCTATGTGCTGGCAGAAATGAAACTCATCTGATTAGTACAACTCTGTTTCTTTAGGGTCTTCAAGTGCTACATCTAAATGATGGAACTGAACACCCCCCGACTGCTGTGATATTAACAAGCATTACTCAATTACTCTCTGCTTATTAGAAACTGAGCAGGAAACGAGGGGAAGGCGATATCTGGTTGACTTGCTCAAGAACAATGTGGAAGATGAACACAGAGCCTAGAGTCTAGGTCTGCATTCCCAACCTGGTGACCACCAGATGATTTGGATGACAACTCCCATCAGGTCCCAACCAATTTTTATATATGCAAGGGAAAACAGTATACAGTCATACCTCAGGTTACGGCTGCTTCAGGTTGCGCATTTTCGCGTTGCGCACCGCGCTGAACCCGGAAGTCCTGGAACGGGTTACTTCCAGGTTTCGGCGCTCGCGCATGCACAAAAACACTGGATCGCGACCCGTGCGTGCACAGATGCAGCGCTGCAGGTTGTGAACGTGCCTCCCACATGGATCACGTTCGCAACCCGAGCGTTGAATGGCAGCATTTAAATCCATTAAATAAACAAATACAACTACAAAAAGGGATAAAATGGTGCAGTTGTTTTTACATGATGGAACTGGTCAAAAGTTAAACACCATGCAGAAACACATTTCTCATGGATGGGACAATGATTCCCTCCATAATCTGTACATGGCTTTCCACCAAGTGTGAAAAAGTGTTTACTCTCGTTGACAAAATAGCAGGTGAGCCAGACGGCAAAACTGGTCTATCCCATTGTGGCAGCATGTTAACATTTTCAAAAAAATTCTGACCCACTGAAATGGGCATATTCAAGCATTTCTGGGGATGATGGCTTCCCTTGGAAAATAAAATTAGACCCAAGCTCTGCAAATCTGAAAATTCTCCACAGGCTGGCTGTTCCTTATATTGCCAGACTCTAGTCAGTGATGATAAGCAAAGATAGAGTCAAGGCACAGAAAATAATTTCACATAAGTTTAAATCCTGGATATCTCTTACTACCATCACCTCCCACATCGCCCAGTGGGAAAGAGTGTGCAATTTTCATATTTGAAGTATTTGAAATGAATCATTTGTGAACAATCTGCATCCCTGCAATTAATTGCTCCAGAAAGTGGTGGGGTTGTTTTGAATAATGAATGAGCTTGGTAATTGCACGATCTGTTCACAGAGGACTTGCCAATATGGAAAAAAAGGCGGGAAAGGGAGCTAAACAACATCAAAATGAATCACATCCTCAGAAAAAGAACCCCATCAGCATTCAAGAACAGGGAGGTTGTGCCCATTGAAGTCCCCAGCAGGCATTCAAAAATATTGAAAGAGTCGGAAATCCACGTGAGTCTAAGCACCGTTCCTCACATGCAGGAAAATCATTGTAAAATAAAAATGGACAACGTCAATAAAGCTAGGTCCATCATCTACCTTGCCGCAGAAGCACCTAGCGTGACAAGATATTCTTCACATGCACCCACAGCATGAACTACTGGGGAGTGCAAGAAACAACCACGTGTGAGGTCAGAGATCAACTGCATTGAGGTTAGGGGTTGGACTCAAGGGGGCGAGATGGAGGAGGAATGGTGGAGATTCCTGACGCTGCAGGACAAGAAGAATGCAGCATTGATTAACAGCAGGGCTTTGAGGAGTTTGAGGGAAGTCACAGCTCAGAGGTAGACGAACAGAAGAGTTGGGAAGTGTTCGAAGAAGGGGAAGGGGAGCAACAGACACGTTGTCACTGGAGAGTGTATCTGAGCCCCCTTCTCCCAGAACTCGGCGCTCGTTAAAGAGTGCAGGAACAAAGGACTCAAAGACAATTGGCCACGAGAGGCCACCGTAAGGGGAAGTGCTGTTGCTAGGAAGGAGGTAGGAGGAGCTCAGTTGGAGCAACGCATTTATCGGGGCATACTGCATTCTTTTGTGCCTTGCTGTTATGAATTAATAAACTCATTAAAAAGGACTCTACCTTGTTCTCTCTGCTTCTTGCTGCCACCAAGGGAGGAAAAAAAATCCCGAAGCCTTGACAATTGGTCTCCCCCTTCCAGTGATGGACCAGACTAGAAGGAGGAAGGGCCTCTTACACTGGTGTAGTTGCACATGTTGCGTGTGTGCACGCGCGCGCACACACACACACACACACACACACATGGAATATTATTAATATTAATATATATTACTTATTAATATTAATATTTAGTACTTAGAATTTCTTTTTCTTTTTTCCCCTTTTTAAATTTTTTATGCTTTATTGTCCATACTGTACACGAATCCATACATTAAAAACAAATCTTCCTTATTTTACATAGATCAATTTTTTCCAAAAACACAAATCCTACAAAAGAATATAAGTCTTCCTCTGGCACATTCATTTGACTTCCCATCCTTTCCCAATCTTTCCCATTCTAATAAACCTATTGCCTCAACTTATCTTTATCTTACTAATAAAATATAATATTCATACCTATATATTCTTATTTTTCCCTTTTAATTTAGATTATTCACAGAGATTACTCAAAGGCTACTACCGTATTCAAATTGCAACAATTGTTCTTTAAATACTTTCTTAGAGGTTCCCAGTTTGAAATGAACTCCTTATCCTTAATCCTTTCTGAGAGACTGTCTAATTGAGTATATTCTACCAGTTTTGATAACCATTCTGATCTGGTGGGAACATTATCACTCTTCCAATACTTTGCTATGAGTATCCTTGCAGCAGTGGTGGTATACAAAAATACTTTTCTTATTTTCTTAATGACATCTGGACCTGTGATACCTAATAAAATTATTCTGTTTTTTTCAAGAAAGTTACATTTAACATTGTTTTAAACTCTCTATATATATCATTCCAAAAGGTTTTAACCTTTTTTACATACCCACCACATATGGAAAAGAGTTCCATCTGATTCTCCACATCTCCAGCATATATTAGAAATACTTTTATACATTTTGGAGAGTTTCCTTGGGGTTAAATACCATTGGTATAGCATCTTTTGGAAGTTCTCCTTTAACGTAGCACATGCTGTAAATTTCCAATTGACATTCCATAGATGTTCTGATTGACTCATCTCTATATTATGGCCAATGTCTTGGGCCCATTTTATCCCTTCCCAGTCAAGGGAGGAGCCGGTATGTTTTAGAAAGAGCTTTGGTCTTAGAGTTTACTAAGTCAGATTCAAATCTGGAAGTCTCCATTGCAAATCCTTTCTTTTTATCGTTTTTAAGAATTTCAAATAATTGATAGTATTGAAACCAATCCGACACCTGGTCTCTTATTTCTTCGAAATTTTTTAACTCTTAGCTGGTTTTCTTCTTCTTTTAATAATGATTGATAAACAGGCCAATTTCCATTTGTATTCTTCCTCTTCACTGCAAGTGCTTCAATTGGTGAGATCCACCAAGGCACTTTTGGTTCGAGAAGGTTTTTATATTTTTCCCAGGATTTCCTGATGATATGGTCCAGAAAGTTTCTATGGGCTCCAACCTTCCAATAACCCAGGTAGGTATGCCAACCATACCTGTTGTTGTACCCTTCCAGATCTAACAATTCTGGGTTTTTGAGTGCGCACCACTCCCTTAACCAGGTAAGACAGGCCACCTCATAATACAGTCTTAAATCTGGCAGTACGTAGCATTTCTTAGGGCTGTGCATGGACCCCACAATGGACCCCTGGATTGGGCCAATTTGCTCTGTTCTACCCAAGGGACCATCCACCTCACATTGGAGCTGTCCTTGAAGCAATTGGAGAGGGCAAAGCTAAGAGTTTTTAAAGAATTTTTAAAACCCTATATTTACCCCTATTTTAAAACACAGTTCAGAGGTGGATGGCGGATCCAATCTTGCATGAAGAATGGTCTTTGCAAGCTTGCAGTGAAGTATTATCTGCCCAAAGCTGAAGGTACAGACGAGGAGGTTCTGGCCCAAAATAAGAAAGTGTTTTAACACGGTTTGGACGGTTTGTTTGTTTTAGCTGCAGAAAAGGAGCACATTTTTCCCCTTACATAATATGTGCACATGCTGTTCCTGTCATTTACACGCTTATTTTACGCATGCACCTTACGTGCCTAATTACATCACCATCTCATATTTCCAGCTACACATTATTTTGCCAGCTAAACCATTTTGTATCCAATTGCACACCAAACACACACACACACACACACACACCATGGGCACATTTTCACAGCACTCTTTTAAGGCCGGCAGGTATTCAAATGGCAGATATGGGGTTGAGGTTTAGGGGTTTGCCTAAGGTTTGAGGCTGAGTTAAAACTTGAACCAGGAAAACTCCACAGCTAACAATCTTAACTGCACCAGTTCCCAGTCCTCACAAATAACACAAGACAAAAGTGGACAGCAATATAGGCCAAACGCTGTGCAGGTCAGCGTCTATACACGCAAGGTCAACAAAAATGGGCTAAAGAAGAGAGGGCAGCCATCCTGTCTCTTTGCTGTATGGTATGCATAAAGCGGCCAATTTCTGACAATCTCATCTTATGCCTTTGGTTGGTGAGAATCAGTTGCAGTGATTTTTCCTGATATAATTTCAAGCCTTTCACAAAAATCAATGACTGTTATAAATAACACTATGACAACATCTTCTCTCTAGTTCCTTGAAAGTTTTCTTCCTCTGAAAAAGAGACAATCTTTCTCTCCATTCTTAAGATCACTATATATGTGTGTGAATTTACAGAACTTTGAGCTTACCTTATGATTGCAAGGTGGCCTAGTGTCATGTGTATGGGCTCCCACAGGATTTTTTTTGGGGGGTGGGTGGGTGGGTGGGATGCAAAGTAAAATACTGAAAGCAGGCCAAGCTAGAAAAATATTGCTGGCACATTTTGCCCTTTATCCCAGGTTCTACACATGCTAGAAACCTGTTCTTAAAAATGAAATCTGGGAGTCTGGGGATTACGGTTCATTTAGAGCAGGCATCGCCAAACTGCGGCCCTCCAGATGTTTTGGCCTACAACTCCCATGATCCCTAGCTAACAGGACCAGCTGTCGGGGAAGATGGGGATTGTAGTCCAAAACATCTGGAGGGCCGAAGTTTGGGGATGCCTGATTTAGAGAGCAAGTAGCTGCTCCTTCCTCCCCATGTTTTCTGATCTGATAACGTCCCACAGAAGGTGCTATATAATGTTCTCTTCCCCCAGGTTTTAATTGGAGTGTAGGAATCTGGGGGCTACTGGAAAGATGAGCGCACAGCATTGGTGAAATAGTTCCCAGAACAAAAGAAAGGAGACCTGCAAGCATCCCAATATGAAAGTAGGCAAAAAAAAAAAATTCTCTCCCCTTTGCTAATATTTAATTGCAATTAGTGGGGAATGGTAAAAAAGGAAGAAGATATGGGAGACAATTTTGGCGCAGCACTAGTTAATAATGCACTTGGCATCTTGGAAGCCATTTGACTGTCAACTTCACTGCCATATGACTCCGTCTTACCTTCTTATGGTTCTTAGTAGCGTGGACCTGGCCTCATTATGGAAAGTGATGATGATGCTGGTTGGTGGCAGATCTGTGCGATAGTGCAAAGTAGTGCATCTGAAGGAAGGAAGAGACAAAAATATTGCTCAGGTTATGGGATCATTAAGAGCGTGGCATTCAATAGATTTCCTTCCCAGTAGGGAGGTGCTAAGTGACAACTAAAACCCATCTGTGCAGCCCTGAAATTTGTGCCATTCATTCTTCATTAAAGCAATACTAAGTGAACATAGGTCCAATGAAATTAAACTGGGTTTGATGAGACACAGGATTGCATTGTGAAAGATTATGCCATTCTTCTAAAGAAGATGAAGAGCCGCTGGTGAGAAGTCCATCAGCACCTGAAACCCAGGATGAAACTGTGTCACTTATAGGACACTCTGTTTGTCCTATAAGCCAACCAAGATGTGCATCCTTGCCAAGCCCACCATAGCTTCTTTGCTCAGCCTCAGTGCAGGGCTTGGGCTGGATGGAAAGGAGAGAAAAAGCTCAGTGTCACCTATGTGTTGAAGGCACTCCACCCCTAGTTTCCACATCATAGAATCATAGAATCATAGAGTTAGAAGAGACCACAAGGGCCATCCAGTCCAACCCCCTGCCAAGCAGGAAACACCACCAAAGCATTCTTGACATATGTCTGTCAAGCTTCTGCTTAAAGATCTCCAAAGAAGGAGAATCCACCACACTCCTTGGTAGCGAATTCCACTGCTGAACAGCTCTTACTGTCAGGAAGTTCTTCCTAATGTTGAGGTGGAATCTTCTTTCTTGTAGTTTGAATCCATTGCTCCGTGTCCGCTTCTCTGGAGCAGCAGAAAACAATCTTTCTCCCTCCTCCATATGACATCCTTTTATATATTTGAACATGGCTATCATATCACCCCTTAACCTTCTCTTCTCCAGGCTAAACATACCCAGCTCCCTAAGCCGTTCCTCATACGGCATCGTTTCCAGGCCTTTGACCATTTTGGTTGCCCTTCTCTGGACATGTTCCAGCTTGTCAGTATCCTTCTTGAACTGTGGTGCCCAGAACTGGACACAGTACTCCAGGTGAGGTCTGACCAGAGCAGAATACAGTGGTACTATTACTTCCCTTGATCTAGATGCTATACTCCTATTGATGCAGCCCAGAATTGCATTGGCTTTTTTAGCTGCTGCATCACACTATCACTGTCACTGCAAAGCAGAAGAGAATATGTGAGTGCCAACCTCAAGGCAATATAATAAAATACGAAAGCAGGGAATGCTCTGTGTGAACAGCACATGCTGCTTCATTTCCATAATAAGAGGTGTTGGGAACCCAGCCTGGACATCATGTCTTCTGCCTCAGTTACAAACAAGTTGATAGTTTGGAGCAATAGCAGCTCGGACATTAAGATTGAGATCCTGCTCTTGAGCAAAGCCCAGGGGCAGTAAGCTAAGTCGGGGCTTTCTTGGCAGTGGCACCTTCTTTATGAAACAGGCTGTTTCATAACTATTTCAGTTTTCCCAGTTACTTAAGATGCACCTTTTTGCCCAGGCTTTCTGATTCTGTTGAAGTTGCCTTTAAGGGAAATTCTTTCTTTCTTTTTAGTCCCCTGCTTTGCCGAGCAGGTTATAGTATATATTACCGTATCTTACTGCTCTTGTAATTTATGAGCTTTCTTGGAATTTTAAGAGTATTTTTTTTATTAATGGTTAAGTTTACGTCCTTTATATGATGACTTGTGAACAACTCTGTGATATGTAATAAATAATAAGTATTGTGATCAGTACTCCGGTAATCTTTTGTTTCATAATTAATCAGAAATGATCTTACTCATAAGCAGTTTTGCTCATTCCTAGAAAGGTCACTCAAAGTAGTTAGAGGAGATCACCTCTTATGTCTCAGGATTTTGTTGGTCTTGTGGGGCTCTCCAACATGTATTCATGTAAAGTACTACATTTGGGCAAAAAAATGAAAGGCACAAATACAGGATGGGAGACACCTGGCTTGAGAGCAGTACATGTGAAAAGGATCTAGGAGTCTTGGTAGACCACAAACTTGACATGAGTCAACAGTGTGATGCAGCAGCTAAAAAGGCCAATGCAATTCTGGGCTGCATCAATAGGAGTATAGCATCTAGATCAAGGGAAGTAATAGTACCACTGTATTCTGTGTGGTGGAGTCTCCTTCTTTGGAGGTCTTTAAGCAGAGGCTTGACAGCCATATGTCAAGAATGCTTTGATGGTGTTTCCTGCTTGGCAGGGGGTTGGACTGGATGGCCCTTGTGGTCTCTTCCAACTCTATGATTCTATGATTCTATGACATTTCATCAGAGCAGAAGGTATGAGCCTTGGCTGAAAGATGCTAGAGTCTACCAGATACTAGGACCCAGGAGACTACCTGGGTTCAAATCCCCACTGGGTGACCTTAGGCCAGTCACTGTCTCTTATCCTAACCTTCCTCACAGGGTTGTTGTGAGGATAAAACAGGGAGGGGGGGAACCATGTATGTGTCCACATTGAGCTCCTTGGAGGAAAAGGTGAGATGTGAAGTAAATAAATAAATTGGTTTGCCTATTCGGACTATTTTATGCCATGTTGTATGCCTTGGTTTTTGAACTGAGATATTTATTGTTGTTCATTTAATGTGTTGCAAGCCACAATCTTGTGGGAAAGTGAAAGACGATTAAACAGATGGACAATTATGATGATGTAACATTTATGTAAAGATTCACAGATAGGTTGCCCAGTTCTGGGTCCAACATCCTACACACCTTATGCACACCTTCTGGGTCCAACATCCTGCACACCTTATGCACACCTTATCCGCACCACAATTTATGTCTTTTCATCTGGAGCTTCACAGAGTCATTCTCGCCCTGACCCAAGATAAATAATTGGCTCATGCCACCCCATTGTATCCATATCCAGTGGTGTCTGCTGCTTGTTCTTTGATGTGAATGCCTTATTGTAAAAGGTGAATTACGTGTTAACCGCACAGATGGAAATCGAGCTCTTAATGACATTCTGAATATACAAGCGACACTTCCTTGCCTTTCTCTCTCAGTGATATGCACAGCCTTGTGGCAACCCATTCAATAGGCAGGGGAACCTTTGTAGACAGATCTTTCAGATGTTTTGCCTTTCATCACACAAAAAGGGTTTTCCTCAAAGCCTTCAACACTAATTGCTTCCTCTTTTACAAAAAAAGGGGAAAGCTCTTTTGACATGTTTTGTTGGCTCTTTACCTTCAAAACTGTGCTTCCCAAACTACAAGCCACAATGGGATGGTGCTCCCTATTTGTATTAACACTGCTCTGCTCCCCTCACATTCATCTCTGGGACTGGGAAGGCAGAGGGGGAATACTCCACTAAACCTAACTAAAGTAAGGTGGAAAACCGTGTGCAAACTCAACTTCTTCCTCTTCCATGTATCTGGAATAACATGCATTTAGAGGTAGCCTGGCTCCCAGATGGAGCTGCCAAAAGATGGTGGGAAAATCTAGAGAGAGGCAGTTAGTGTTGTATTTATGTCAGAGAGATTAATAACCATATAACTTTTAGAAAACATCTGAAGGCAGTCCTGTATAGGGAAGGTTTTTTTATTATGTTTGATGTTTTATTATGTTTTTTTATATCTGTTGGAAGCTTCCCAAAGTGGCTGGGGCAATCCAGTCATATGAGTAGGGTACAAATAAAACAATAAATGATGGTGATGGTGATGGTGGTGGTGGTGGTGGTGGTGATGATGATGATGATGATGTAAGAGGCAATGCCTCTAACAATTCCCCCAACAATAAAGTTATGTCATTGAGTAAACCACCTCATGCTTTGAGGGTCACTACAGAAATCTGAGGCCACATTTTAATCTGAAATAAACACCAGCTTTAGTATTTAATTCTGGATTCCAAAGCTTACAATCCAACTTGGGAATCCAAAAAGCATGAAATCTTTTATTTGGCCTTACATCCAGCCTTTCCTGAGCTGGGAAGACCAATGTTGCTATGCTAATACAAAGCTTGGCTAAAGTCACTTTTCCATAGACCTGGAATTACAAACCAATGTTTGAAAGTTGGGGAGATGGGGTAGAGCCATAGCTGTCGAGTTCTCCCTTTTTTTAAGGGACATTCCCTTATGCTGAATAGGCTTCCTCACGAGAAAAGGGAAAACTTGACAGCTATGTGTAGAGCAAAGGGTTAGGGCAGGGGGAGGAATGCAGGGTAGGGAAAGCATGGATTGGCTCTGCTAGTGCATTCAACAGGGCCCCAAACCTGTGGTTACCCTGCCCCACTCCCAAATGTCCCAGTAAATGACAGAGACACTACTGACAGGAGTGCAGTGGCCTGGCACCAACTCACTGCCCCAGTTGCTCCTTGGTTATAAATCCAATATTTGCCATGGCTACTTTTTATAGCTCATAATAACCAATGGTATAGGTGCTCCCGAGGAAGAGTCAACAGTGGGTTGAAATAGGGGAGGAATAGGTGAGCTGCCCCTCTGCCTTCTTCAGCAATGTATTTGAGAGGAATATAGGACATGCTATTTGACTGCAATCAGTTTTTACAGACTGAGTTTAAGAATTTCCTTCCTAAGTCAGAGTGAACATCCATCTAGTCTAGAAATTTGCCTCCCAGATGACCCAGCTGGTTGCCCCTGAAATGCTCACGAGCAAAGCATGGAGAAGATGCTCTGCTTCCTAGTTTATTCCAAGCATCTAGTAATCAGTGATATACAGCCTCTGGCTGTGGAGCTTAATAGTCATATAGCTGTTGATAGACCTGTCTTCTTTCATGAGTTTGATCATAACTTTTTAAAAGGCCAACACAGCTTCTTGTGACAATAAATTCATGATAAGTTCATGATGTGTTACATGAAGATATATTGCTCCCTTCTGACAATCAATTAGTTTAGATCCAAATAAAGTCACTAGCTTTGTTTATGCTCAATTTATGCCTCTCTCTACTCAAGCGCTTGTCACATCTATGATTCCAAAACTATATTAGGGCATTGGCAACTGGCACACATCAAGACAGACTGCGCCCCTCTGGGTAGTATAAGAGCAATCACTATTTAATACAGACCAGACATTCACTATCTTAGTTGTTTTGTTTGCTGGATTCTCTTCCACCTAAACCGTCAGCGTAGCATATTGGTTAGAGTGTTGAACTGGGACCTTGGAGACCAGGGTTCAAATCCTCCCTCAGCCACAATGGCCTTGCCTAACAGTTTTCAACTAGTTACAGGTAGGTAGCCATGTTGGTCTGAGTCGAAGCAAAATAAAAAAATTCCTTCAGTAGCACCTTAAAGACCAACTAAGTTTATATTTTGGTATGAGCTTTCGTGTGCATACACACTGTGTATCTGAAGAAGTGTGCATGCACACGAAAGCTCATACCAAAATATAAACTTAGTTGGTCTTTAAGGTGCTACTGAAGGAATTTTTTTAGTTTTCAACTATTTCAAGCAATCACCTTATATATATTACAGCGAAGTGAAACTAGGACAGAAGGACTGAAGCCCAAACTCACTGAGGTCTGCATTTGTAAGTTTGTTAGGGCTGTTCTGTAGCCATTTTGAAACAGCAAAATAAACTAGTTAATCTCTGGAATTCATTAAACAACCAGGAAAAGGGATGCTATGGTTAGGGGAGGGAGACAGTGGCAGCTGTACAGGGAGAAATATTGCTGGGAAACCTCTCTGAGAAGGAGCAAGTGGCTAATTTAACAACTCTCACTGTCTAACTTTAATACCTCCACAAAGAGAGCCAGCTCCAAGTTTGAAGTGACCTCCTACATCATCATTGGACCCCTCTGGGAGGCACAGTTGGTGACAGGCACCAATAGCAGCAATGGTATTCCAGTCAGCACCAAATGACAAACCCCATTTAAATTTTCTACAATGTCCCGGATGCAGTACCACTCAGGGGCATTGTGGGAAATTTAAGGGGTGGCTCCTCAGACCTAGATACCTTGCACTGATTGGATGAGCCAGCAGACTCTGGCAGCTATTCAAAGATGCCATGTTCTGATGCCAAACCTGCCCGCAAATCTAACTGCTCAATTCTAAAAAGATAAAAATAAAGTTCACAGTGGAAAGCCCCATCGTTTGCACATGTGCCTGTTAAAAACGCCTGCCTACCTTCCCATCCTAAGGGTTTTCTGCTTTGTGCGTCTGTGTATGGAATTCTAGGCATTTTCTTGGAAATTGGAAAGCTTTTGGCGCACCAGACTCAAATATCCTTTTTAATTGAACCAGCCTTTTCTGTCAATATTGACTCCAGCAGGGCAGAAGGGATCACCCAGAGTTTACTCTCATGTTTGATTTATGCTGTACGCACAGGTTAAAAAAATTGTAAAACAGGAGATATAAAAGCAGAAATCTCAGAGGAGACCTCTAATTGTTTTCCGTTGTGTGTGGTTATAATCCAGCACAATAATGCAGAGACAAGCCATGCAATCTATGTGGAGTGAGAAAGCATAGCAAATTATGGCCAGAGGAGCCTTAAAGCTTAGGCAAAAACCTCACAGTGCCTCAGGAATTGCAATGAAAGGCTTTGCTCAGACATATTTATAGAACAAGGAACCACGGACAGGCATGTTAAGACTTCTCATTAACTGACTTGCTCTGCAATATTTCAGAGGAGGATGTCAATGGGATTTAACAAGCCTAACTGTGTGCAGGACTGCAGATCAGGTGAAGTCACTGTGACTTGGCGGGAGTGATCTAATGCCTGTGGCTTAAACAATCTTAGAAGTTGGCAGAAGTTATAGTCCCATTGTCTCCTTAGAAATCTATCAGGGTATTTGTGTGTGTGTGTGTGTGACCTTACCTTTATAAAAAGAGTCCTATTGGATCAGGTGACAGGTGCATCTAGTCCTGCATCCTGTTCTCACAGTGGCCTACCAGATGCCTATGGGATGTCCACAAGAAGGACCCGAGCACAACAGCACTCTCCCTACTTGGGATTCCGAGCAACCAGTATTCAAAGTCAACGGTGGAAGCAGAACATAGCTAGCAAAGCCAATTGCCACGGACAGCCTTAAGGTAAAGGTAAAGGTAAAGGGACCCCTGACCGTTAGGTCCAGTCGTGTCCGACTCTGGGGTTGCGCGCTCATCTCGCATTATTGGCCGAGGGAGCCGGCGTATAGCTTCCAGGTCATGTGGCCAGCATGACAAAGCCGCTTCTGGCAAACCAGAGCAGCACATGGAAACGCCGTTTACCTTCCCGCTGTAGCGGTTCCTATTTATCTACTTGCATTTTGACGTGCTTTCGAACTGCTAGGTTGGCAGGAGCTGGGACCAAGCAACGGGAGCTCACCCCGTCACAGGGATTCGAACCGCCGACCTTCTGATCAGCAAGCCCTAGGCTCAGTGGTTTAACCACAGCGCCACCTGGGTCCCCCTACCAACCATGAATTTGCCTGATCCTCTTTTAAACCCACCCACCCAAGCTAGTGGCCAATGCTAGTTCTTGTGGGAGCAATTTCCAGAGTGCAATTGTGTCGTTGAAATTCTACTCAGTATTGATCCAGAGTACATTCCAAAGTATAGGTAGCAGAGTAACAACTTAAACCACATTGCAGGAGTCCCCCCAAAATAGACCAGAGGCAATTAATATTTCATCCAGCAGAGCTTTACTGCTACTGAAGGCAAATGAGCATAATGGTCACAAATCCAGGATTGGCACTGTCCATAAGAAATCCAGTTGCAGCAGACTTAACTTAAACTTACGATAACTTATAATAAGTCTACAACTTAATGCTAAGCATACTATGTACAGAACACCACACCAGAAGGAAGAGAGATAGAAAGTGAAAGTGAAACCCAGGCTCCTTCTGGCCTTATTTTGATAGTCAGCATGACCTTGACAGAAGAGATAAGAGAACCAGTTCAAGCCAGCTGTACAGAGCTTCTCTGAAGGTATAACCCAAACATCATGAACCTTCTGCTTGTTTCTTTCACACAGAGAAGCTTTCAGAAGCTTCCATAACCCTTTTGAATTAATTAGAATAAAAAAGATCTCTATAAAGGTAAAGGGACCCCTGACCGTTAGGTCCAGTCGTGGACGACTCTCGCTCATCTCGCTTTACTGGCCGAGGGAGCCGGCGTACAGCTTCCAGGTCATGTGGCCAGCATGACTAAGCCACTTCTGGCGAACCAGAGCAGCACACGGAAACGCTGTTTACCTTCCCGCCGAAGCGGTACCTATTTATCTACTTGCACTTTGCCGTGCTTTCGAACTGCTAGGTCAGCAGGAGCAAGGACCGAGCAACGGGAGCTCACCCCGTCGCGGGGATTTGAACCGCCGACCTTCTGATCGGCAAGCCCTAGGCTCTGTTGTTTAACCCACAGCGCCACCCGCTATACATCAGATCAATACTTTCTGGACTAAGAAATGCAAACTCTGTGTCATGTGAAGTAGTACCTTCTTTTATCTATCCTGAACCTTCCAATATTCTGCATCTCCGTATGTCTACAAGTTCTGTGTCATGAAATAGAGAGAGAAACTTTTCTCTGTTTACTTTCTCTACACCGCACACAACTTTATACACAGTTTCATCCTTGTCAGTAGTTTGCTTGCTTTAGAGTTTGCAAGTGTATTTTAAGCTGGGTTTTATTATTACATTATTGTTGCTTCTAATATATTATGTAAGCTGCCTTGGGAAATAGTTCAAGAATGTTAAAAATAAAGAACACACCCAATCCGTGTGCAGCACTCAACCCACATTTAATGTACAAAAACGCCTAAGTCAGAAATCAAAGCACTGTAGGCAAAACTGTGCATTAAATGTTGCTTGAGCTACAGACTGAATGCGCGCTGAAGCAATCAGCACTGCTTTGGCGCATGACAAATGCTTCATGGACTCACTTGGCCTACAGTTACACCAGTCCACTCCCGTAATTTGACCCGCACATTGTTCTATGTTCGTAGGGTCATAAGGCAGTCTGCCACTTATATCTACCTATTCCCAAGCAAGCTTACCTTTGCAAGGCGGGAGAGGGGCTGGCTGCAGGAAGAGCTGGCGGGTGTCAGCAGAGCTCTTGCAACCTCATCCACAGATACTCCCAGAGTATCCTATTGCCCCGGGGGATACACACACAGACTGCAGCATCCAATGCCTTCCGCCTCCTTGCTGGTTTATTAATTTAGTACTATAACAGCATTATATAAAGTAGTATTATATAAAGGAGCTGTGAAAATAAAGGGAAATTAAAAAGTGGGGATTGGAGAAAACGGAATTAAGGGGAAAGGGGGTCCTGCAACAATGCAATTATAATGCACTTCCTTTATAAATGAGAACTTGAACTAGGCAGAAAAGAGCTGCCTTGAATGCTACATGCGGATAAGGACAAGGCATATGAGAGCAATGCTCTTACCAACACTGCTGGCTCCCCTGCCGATTGGACTTTTCCCCAATTAAATAAACGGTTGCATTGAATAACTTCCTGCATTGCAGAGCATGTAATATTAGATAAAGATATTATTGAGTCAACAGTGTGATGCAGCAGCTAAAAAAGCCAATGCAATTCTGGGCTGCATCAATAGAAGTATAGCATCTAGATCAAGGGAAGTAATAGTACCACTGTATTCTGCTCTGGTCAGACCTCATCTGGAATACTGTTTCCAGTTCTGGGCACCACAGTTCAAGAAGGATACGGACAAGCTGGAACATGTCCAGAGGAGGGCAACCAAAATGGTCAAAGGCCTGGAAACGATGCCTTATGAGGAACGGCTTAGGGAGCTGGGTATGTTTAGCCTGGAGAAGAGAAGGTTAAGGGGTGATATGATAGCCATGTTCAAATATATAAAAGGATGTCATATAGAGGAGGGAGAAAGGTTGTTTTCTGCTGCTCCAGAGAAGCGGACACGGAGCAATGGATTCAAACTACAAGAAAGAAGATTCCACCTAAACATTAGGAAGAACTTCCTGACAGTAAGAGCTGTTCGGCAATTTGCTACCAAGGAGTGTGGTGGAGTCTCCTTCTTTGGAGGTCTTTAAGCAGAGGCTTGACAGCCATATGTCAAGAATGCTTTGATGGTGTTTCCTGCTTGGCAGGGGGTTGGACTGGATGGCCCTTGTGGTCTCTTCCAACTCTATGATTCTATGAGAAAAGCAGTGCCAATGAAATTAATAATTCAAACTGGGGTGGGGCAGGGGGGATGTGAAATAATAGAAATATTTGGGGTGGGGGTAGTATTGTTGAAAGAAGGCCCTAAGGAGCAAGGGGTGGGGGAAGAGAGCCCTGAAATCATAGCACACACCGTTCCCATGTGCCAAATTAATCTCAAAAGAAAAGATCAGATCAGATTTGAAAAAGGAAAAAAAAACATCAGATCTGACGGCTCTGTACAGTCTGCACCAAACTTCCAGAAAATTGCTTTCTCACTGCTATTGATATACAATTATATTCTAAATGCTCCCAGATGTGTGCCCTGCTATCTTCTTTGTACGTAGCATCAAAAAGTGTCTCCTTCCAAAAAAGAGAGGGAGGGAGGGAGAGAGGGGGGGGTTATTGGCGTACTGATAGAGACAGAACATCCCAGCCACTAATACATCAATTATGTTGAGAGTTGAGAGCCAGCTAGTGCAGAATTGGATTTTCTATATACCTGCTGCTACCTCAAATGCAAAGAACGCTCCTTTCCTCAAGTCATGGGGCGGGTTCACTCCTCACCTTCCCTGCCCTGGGGAGAGCTCAGCAGTCTGGCAGCAGGGGATAACAAATTATGCCAGAACAGGGAGGTGGCCATTAACAGGAAAGGGTGCAGAAAAGGGCAGCAAAAATGAACAGGGGCTGAAGCAGCTCTCTGATTTTATTTACATGTATTTTGTTCTCTTCTTGAATTTGTGTATTGCGCTTCATCCAGAGATCCCAGAGCAGTTCACAGCATGAAAATACAAAAAGAAATACAAAATACACAATAAAAACAAGATGAGGAAAGGGTTACCCTTCGGGGCCTTTCTATTTTAGAAAAAAAAAAACGTTTAGTGGAGGGAGAGAAAATTCTCCCATTCTCGTAGGATTAGAACTTGAGGTCACCCAATGATGCTGAATTGACATGGAGTCAGGGAGGACAAGGCTAATCATGGCTGATGAATACCCCCCCCACACACACACACACACTGTCGGAGGCAAAATACCTCTGAATGTGAGGTGAGCTGGAAACTCTGGAAGGGGGGGCTGCCATTTTGCTCAGGTTCTTGCTTCTGGGCTTTCCACAGGCATCTAGTTGGCCACTATGAGAACAGGGTGCTGGATGAGATGGGTCACTGGCCTGATCCAGAAGGGCTGTTCTTATGTTATGTTATGTTCTTAAGTCCCCACTCTCTCTTCTCTCTCTCTCTCTCTCTCTCTCTCTCTCTCTCTCTCTCACACACACACACACACACACACACAGCTTATCAATAAAGTACAGCATTCACTGCCATGAGACATGGTGAGGACCACCAACCTGGGTAGGTTTAAAAGGGGCCTTCACAAACGTAGGCATATTATTATTATTACTATTATTATTATTATTATTATTATTATTATTATTATTATTACCACCCCAACAACTTTTCCCCTAACAGGTACTCAAGGCAGCTTACAGATAAAATTAAGAACTGCTAAAAACATTTAAAAAATCCAACCGTTTAAAAAACAATCAAGCATTAATAGAATTAAAACCAGGTATGATCTGTTTAAAAACATACAGGTAATTATATTTATACATTCCTTTGGCTGTGTGAGTTCTAGTCTTGCTTCCAACATTTGACACACTGACCACTGTGCTACCCTGCCTTTCACATTTCACGGTGAATGGCTACATGGTGACTCCTTCAAGCCCCCTGTCACAAGAGCAGCAGGAGAGGGGGGAATCCAGTGTTCACATCAATCCCAAGTTGTCGTTCACCCTAGGCCTATTCACCAGTTACACTGATCACAGATAAGTGTACTGTACAAGCGTTTGTGTGAAAGAGCCTATGCTCAGCGATTCTATACACAGCCTGTACGTCCATTGAATCCTGCATGAGTGTACAGCCCAACTAACTGTTTGTGCAGGTAGACAGCTTGTCCGCTCATTGAATAATAACACATGAATATCTCAACCAACCTGAGAATGTGGAGTACAGGTCTTCCAGGGCAACATTTCAAAGACGCTGTAGAAATGTGAGGTCTATCTAGTAGCACTGAAATGTGATGCACCATGAGTGGGCCAAGTGACCCATTGAGAGGAAATCCTTCAAAACATGAAACTCACGTATAAAGGGCATTTGACGACACTGGGCAAGCTCATTGGATCAATAGGTTTATCACTTAAGAAGATGGGGACAAAATGCTCTTTAAGGCTTCTCCTAAACAACCCCTGCCCATTAACCACCCTACCACTTGAAAAGGCACATTGCCGCCGAAGCTGTTGACAAGCGGTTTTTTTGGCACTCGCTTGGATAATAAAACCACAGCTTGGAAAACATTAAATTCAGCATGTCCAGAATTATTCTGTGTGACAATTACATCTGGGGTAATTTCAATTTAATACCTCACTGCGAGTGAAAATTGCAGCATGCAGCCCTAAAATTGCTGTAATAATGAAAATAAACCCACTAAGAGCTGCCTGTGCTACCTCGGGCTGTCACTGGATAAATGTTTTCTGCTGCTTATGGTATTTCATAGGTCACCAAATTGCCAACACATTTTTTTTATTATTTTTTTTACAAAACCTATAAAAGTTCAACTTTCCTCCCCTCCGCCATTCCCAATTGTTCTTTCACAAAAAGAGGCAATTCCAGTACACAATGCTCCAGACTGCAGCTGGAGATTTTTGTTTTGTTTTGTTTTTGAGCTTCAGGCTTTGAAATCTTACAGTAGAACAGGGATGGGGAACCTGTGGCTCTCCAGATGTGGCTGGACTCCAACTCCCATCACCCCCTGACCATTGTCCATGCTGGCTGGGGCTGATGGGAGTTGTAGTCCAACAACACCTGGAGGGTCAGAGGTTTCCCCACCACTGCACAACGAAGATGCATTGTACTACATTTTCACATTCTTGGATCTCACTGTGGGACGACATCTTTGCTACTTGTACGCAGGAACTTCCAACAGTACAGAGAGAGGGAAAGAGCGAGAGAAGGTTGAGGGTGCTGATTCAAGGAAAGGGAGCTCATTACAGCCCATTCTCAGAGCCATTTTAGATGTCTTTAAGTCGTTGATACGTGTTCCATTTGATTTGTCTGAATTATTTATTTCCCGGCAAAGATACATCTGAGATTAAACTTTCCTCAAATAGCCCAGCCTTTCTAAATGGCACTGGGCATTTGAGTATACAGCCTTACACGGAGGAACTCTCCAAGATCTTTATCACAGCAACTTCTGCAATCTTAGAGGCAAGAAAAATGTTGTTGTTTTTCACAACTGGAGAAGCTGCAAACCCCATTAGCTCACAATGACTCCAACTATACAACGATTTGACTATACAATGACATGAGTCAACAGTGTGATGTGGCAGCTAAAAAAGCCAATGCAATTCTGGGCTGCATCAATAGGAGTATAGCATCTAGATCAAGGGAAGTAATAGTACCACTGTATTCCGCTCTGGTCAGACCTCACCTGGAGTACTGTGTCGAGTTCTGGGCACCACAGTTCAAGAAGGATACTGACAAGCTGGAATGTGTCCAGAAGAGGGCAACCAAAATGGTCAAAGGCCTGGAAACGATGCCTTATGAGGAATGGCTTAGGGAGCTGGGTATGTTTAGCCTGGAGAAGAGAAGATTAAGGGGTGATATGATAGCCATGTTCAAATATATAAAAGGATGTCATATAGAGGAGGGAGAAAGGTTGTTTTCTGCGGCTCCAGAGAAGCGGACATGGAGCAATGGATTCAAACTACAAGAAAGAAGATTCCACCTCAACATTAGGAAGAACTTCCTTACAAGGAGTGTGGTGGATTCTCCTTCTTTGGAGGTCTTTAAGCAGAAGCTTGACAGGCATATGTCAAGAATGCTTTGATGGTGTTTCCTGCTCAGCAGGGGGTTGGACTGGATGGCCCTTGTGGTCTCTTCCAACTCTATGATTCTATGATTTATATGACAAAACACTTGCGGACAAAATCAAATTCAGGACTTCCCAATCCAGTGTTCTTAACTCTCCTAAGCAAGAACATTTTCCTATTACCTACTTCAATACCGAGTTTCTTTTAAGCGTGGATTCCCACTGCAATTAATATTGCCAACTGAGTGCTACTTCTAACATTTTACTTCATGAGATGAAAATTCCCTTGTGGGTCTCTCTAGTTAGTTAACAAAACTCAGCAAAAAGAAAAGAAAAAAAATGAGAACACCAAGCAAAAATAATTCCAGGAGGGCTCGCTGTTGGAAGCCAGGGAGAGAGGTAGGAAGTTGGACAGATTGCAGCGTAGGCCTGCAACCATCTCCCCTGGCGTTTATTTCCAATCCAAAATAATTTACACTTTCAAAAAGAAAAACATCCCTGAAATAGATGCCTCTTTATATAACTCTATTTCAAGTACACCTTCTCATTTAGTGAGAAAAGGAAATGTGCCTTATTCAATCCGTATTGCAGGTTAACTGGCCTGGTGAGCAATATAATTTCTAACGAGGGACACATCCAGAGACATTTCAGCTATTTTAGATCTTTCTGTTTACTTACGTAATTCTTGTTTTGTGGTTTTGGCAGAATCATGAAGCAAAGGACTGCTGATTCGTGGCAAGAGGAGGGCTGCAGAGTTCTTTCATCCTGGATGCTATTTAGATGCCCTTGTATGCCAGTGCCCTCATTAATACATTATTGTTTTAGTTCTTTGGAGGGTGGTTCAGTTTCGAAGACTGGGAAATTGCAGTTGCCTAATTACCTTTCTTTCTTTCTCCCTCCCCCTCCCCCCTCCCTTCCCCTCCCTCTCCCTCTCCCCTCCGACACTTTCCCATGTTGGCTGAGGCTGACAAGAGTTGACAACCTGGAGGGCACCAGGTTGGGGGAGACTGGTACAGAACTTGATACCATATCCCCAGAATCCGTATACAATCAAGTCTCTCTCTCTCTCTCTCTCTCTCTCTCTCTCTCTCTCTCTCTCTGCCTTGTTAACTTTCTTTAAGAGATTATTATCATTCTCTCTCCCCCTCCCTCGCCACTCGCCTCATTCCTGCTCATTATTCCTTTCTGCTTCAACAACACTTGCTTGCCAGCAGCTCTGCTTTTGCATTTTTAACATTCTCTGTGCGTACCCAACACTCCTTCACACAGCCAGAATCACACAAGAGTGTTCTGCACATCTCCCCTTCCAAGCAGCCTCCACGTCTGCAGAATCACGTCAGAGAAGCCCCCCCCCCCTGCACAAAAAGAATCTCAGATGTGTTGAGCCTGTGTGGCATAGAGGTTAGAGTGTGGCATAGAGGGAGAGCAGGGTTCCAACCCCCATTTGGCTTTCAAGCTCACTGGGTGACCTTGGACCAGTCACTGCCTCTCAGCCTAAGCTACCTCGCAGGGTTGTTGTGGGTCTTACATGAAGAAGGGGCAAACCATGAATGCCACTTTGAGCTCCATGGAGCAAAAGTTGGGATATAATAATAATAATAATAATAATAACAACAACAACAACAACAACAACAACAACAACAACAACAACAACAATAATGTTATTATTTATACCCCACCCATCTGGATGGGTTTCTCCAGCCACTCTGGGCGACTTCCAACAAAATATTAAAATACAGTAGTGTGTCAAACATTAAAAGCTTCCCTAAACAGGGCTGCCTTCAGATGTAATACGAGTAGAGATGGGAAACTTCAAACCTGTGGTGGAACAAACATGTGGTAGAAATGTGGCACTCAAAATCTACCTGGCCTCTCTGCAAGCCACATTCCACACCAGCCCAGTTTTGCAATCTCCTTTAGTGTTTTTGCCTGGCTGGAATATGTCATTGAACTCTGATAATGGCATTTGTTTGCCTGGATGTAGGATACAGCTGGAGGAGAGAGTGTGTGCAGAAACTAGCCTGCTGTACAAAGGTACAATTCATATTTGCTGTTTGCCCACATTTGCCTCTGACCCCCACACCCTAAAAGTTTGCCCAGAAAAGAATGTTGTCCTCAGAATGAAATTGGTTCCCCCATTCCTGGTGAGAATCTCTTTATCCACCCATGGAGCCTGTCAAAGGCGCTCACTTTTGTCCTCCAGCTAAGGGTTTTATCCATGGGACAATGGGGAGGTACGAAATACACCATTGATTCACATTCAAGGCAATCTGTGGGCAATGGTTTTAGGGTTAAAGCCCACAGAACCTCAGATAACACCTATCAATTCTCTGGGGAGATTGACATCAGTATTTCAATAAGCAGGGCTTCAAAAACCCCGTCGATAGATCTGAAGCCTCAGTGGTTCTTGCAATGGAATAAACATTATGAGGAGACTTATGGAGATG
This sequence comes from Zootoca vivipara, assembly GCF_963506605.1. Classification (NCBI taxonomy): domain Eukaryota; kingdom Metazoa; phylum Chordata; class Lepidosauria; order Squamata; family Lacertidae; genus Zootoca; species Zootoca vivipara. The sequence continues at coordinate 88,349,389 of NC_083278.1, forward strand.
GGGACTAAAATACCTATAAAAATTGTCATAGGTTGAGAATGAGTATCTCAGAAAATGCATATCAGGAACCAGTTGCTCTACAGCAGGCACCCCCAAACTTCAGCCCTCCAGATGTTTTGGACTACAATTCCCATCTTCCCCAACCACTGGTCCTGTTAGCTAGGGCTCATGGGAGTTGTAGGCTAAAACATCTGGAGGGCTGCAGTTTGGGGATGCCTGCTCTACAGCCCTGTTAAAACTAAAACTAACAAGTGGGCCCTGCAATAAAATCTTGCACCGTGGAATATTCCTCCTCAGGATATTCCATTTCATTCTCCCTCCCATCCCCTGACTCGGCATGTCATACTCATTTCATTTGCTCAGTCTCCATTGGACTGGGGTTTTCTGTAGGGGGAGCATTCCTACCCATAAACATATTTTTTTACTTCGCCAAGCATCCGGATGCTTCCTGTCAGGGTTTAGCCATACCCAGACCTGGAACCTGGGGTCTCCTCAGAAAATGAGCAGGAAGTGGACAAACATGCAGGGACCATCACCAGGTCAGCTGATTCTCAGATCTTCAGATGCCCAGGCCAAAGCGCTGCACAAAATAGTGGGCAGAAAGGTCACCTGATAGCACTATGATGACATCATCATGGTGTCAGGTGACTGGCAGGTGAGCAGCTCTGTCCGCCTGTCAAAGTTGGACCATGAGGAGTGAGGGTGATAACAACCTGGCCTGCTGACCTAGAACCATTCCTCGTCCTTGATCTAAATCATGTCCATAGTCAGAAGCAAAACTAGGCTTTATTTCACCTGGGTGAAAGACCTAGTTTGGCCACACACATTTGTGTACACAAACACACACATGGCCTGGGAGCCTCAATGGTTTCACTCGGGGCAAAAAAAAACCTCAGCTAGCCCCCACATAGTTCCAGCACTGCTGTACTCTAATCATGCAGGAATTGCTGTAACTTTGCTGAACTCAGGAAACCAGAAGAAAAAGCAAAAAGGAAAAAAAGGAGAGAGCTCTGTTGTATACTGAGAACAACCCTCATAATGTGAGTCATCCCTCCCCTTTCTCCCATCCATGTTTGACCAAGAGAGACACATCTAGTGAACTGGCATGATGTTTTCTTTTTTCTTTTTTAAAAAAACATGTCATCTGGAGTTGAACCTGAGTTGGCTAGGTAGAGAAATGCATAGTGCCGTAATTTGTATCCTTAAGGTTAAAAGGAATCGGCAGTCAAGAACAGCAGGAAGCACAATATTTTCCAGTCCACAAAGAGAAGTGTGGTGTCCCACCGCAGAACCCATCTGAATCAGCCACATGCTGAGTAAAGGAAAAAAATATGTCTTCATTGAAATAAATGGTTTACGAGCTCCATACAGAGAGTTACCAGCAACCTTCCCCTTCCTTTCTGTGTGGTGCTTAAAGGAGGCTGAATCCTGGATTTGTCTCTTAGACCAGGGATGGGCATCTTCTGCATACTTGGGCAAGGAAGCAATGTGTTCACCTGAGAGTAGCCAAGAGCTGGAAGGGCATTTCCCTTCTAGAGAAAAGGACCTTTGCATACTTGCAAGTGGTCTGGCTCATTCAAAAAGAAAAAGAAGATGGCACTATAACTGCAGTACGTAAGAGATTCACAGTTATGGAGCATGCCAGCACTCAAGCATAGCCAGAGTTTGGATTGCATGCAAGATATAAAAGCGAAATGTAACATTATCATTTTTATTTTCCTTACAAGTGAAATGGTGGGTGTTTTTAAAACCACGTATTAAAACTTGGCATGAGCACCAGGGATCCAGACTGAATTTCTCTAGAGGCTGGATCTGAGCCTGGGCTGCAAGTTGGCCAGTGATTATTGTGGTTGTTTAGTCATTTAGTCATGTCCGACTCTTCGTGACCCCATGGACCAGAGCACGCCAGGCACTCCTGTCTTCCACTGCCTCCCACAGTTTCGTCAAATCCATGTTTGTAGCTTCGAGAACACTGTCCAACCATCTCGTCCTCTGTCGTCCCCTTCTCCTAGTGCCCTCAATCTTTCCCAACATTGGGGTATTTCCCAGGGAGTCTTCTCTTCTCATGAGGTGGCCAAAGTATTGGAGCCTCAGCTTCACGATCTGTCCTTCCAGTGAGTACTGGAAGGATAATTCTTCGGCAATCACCAGTGATTATTAGACCATGCATATAATGTTGAGGCACCATTTGCAGGGATGGTCCATTCACCTCTTACCTTAACTATGCTGGGGGCTGGAGGAGGCTGAATAAGGGATAAGCAAAGACTATGTCTAGAAGAAGTGCGGTAGGGATCAAATTGCATGAAAATGGCCACAAATGTCAAGAGTTTTCATTGGGTTAAAAGGGGATGGGAAAGAAGAAGGTGGAGATCCGCTTCATCTTTCCCCCATATATATTCAAGCTGTACACAAAAGGCCTCTTGAAATTACACACCCTATTTGTGGACAGAGAAACTAAGTAGGGGTAACATTTCACCAAATTTCTCTGGGGGAGAGAAAAATTCTTCAACTGTTTTTTAGGGGTGAAACTTTGGGGCTCATCATTAGCTGTGCCAATAGCACAGCTTCTTTCTTTTCCCCAAAGGCTCTGCAAAAAATGGCAACTAAAAAAATGGTGGAGAAAACTCTGCAAGATGCTTTTCTTCTTATTCTAGGGGGTTGAGGAAAAAAGAACTTTTCAGAAATATGTATTCTGTGACATTTCAGCCCAGCTCTAATACAAATATATAATCAAATGTTAGCCTTTCAAGTGAAAGTTTAGAAGTGTACATTAATCTCTGAATGCATTGGATGGGCATATAAATAAATGTCTAGAGAATATTGGGGTGTCATATTTTACACTTCGTAGAATTCCTCCTGGGGCTTCTCTAAGATCCTGTCCTGCCATATAAATCTCTAACGTCGACAACACATAGCAGCTGCATCAAGCTGATTGACATGACAAAGACAAACTACACCGTGGCCCAGCAAGCGCTTTATCTAACCTTCTGCAGGTCCACAGCTCAAGGTTTTCTGACTCACCTTTGTAGACCTTTTCTAGGGTCTTGGCAACCAAAAATTTCATGCCTCTCCAGCTTCTTTTAATCAGGATTGCATCACATATTTCTTGGTGGGTTTTTCCCCCGTTTCTTTAAGTCTCTAGTGCATCACATATTACTGCCCTTTAACATTGATTAAATGCCAACTGTGTGCCAGGCATTTGAGTCTTAAGACACATAGAAAGGTAACACAGAAATTATAGCATGTACAAAATTTGGAACCACTTATGTCTTAGTGTACAGAAGTATCTCCAAAGCTGGAAATAGACTATAATTTTCTTAGACAGGTGACATGATTAGAGTTTCTAATGGGCACGCTTGTCCCACTATGGTCACTGTTTCTGTCTAAATCTTTGCCACATTTCAAAGAGTTGCAAAGCCTGTTTGATCAATGATAACTGGAAGAGAAGAGAGTCTCTTAAATGCTCCTTTTTCTATCAAATTACTTTTTGTTCTCCTAAAAGCTATTGCGTGTCTTAAGTGAAACATGGGCATAAATCAAATCCCTTTCTTTTCTTTCTCTAGAATAACCTTTGGACCACAACTCCCATCAGCCCCAGTCATCTGGATGGGACTGATGGGCCCCAGTTTGGCTGCTCTAGACACAGGTGTGACTGGTGTCTCTGAAAAAATTTACACATCACTTGGGAAGACAGGCAAACTAATGTCAGTGTACTGGGAGAAGCAAAGATCACCAGTGTCTAAGCAATGATTCTTCAACACCAACTTCGTTGGACTGGTCATGTTGTGCAGATGCCTGATGATCGTCTTCCAAAGCAACTTCTCTATTCCGAACTTGAAAATGGAAAGTGTAATGCTGGTGGTCAACAAAAGAGGTTTAAGGACTCTCTCAAGGCAAATCTAAGAAAAATGTAGTATAAACACCGACAACTGGGAAACACGGGCCTGCAAGCGCTCCAGTTGGAGAACAGCCTTTACCAAAGGTGTCATGGGCTTTGAAGACGCTCGAACTCAGGATGAAAGGAAGAAATGTGCTAAGAGGAAGGCACGCTTGGCAAACCCTCACCGTGATCAACTCCCACCCGGAAACCTATGTCCCCACTGTATAAGCACATATGGATCCAGAATTGGCCTCAACAGTCACTTGTGGACTCACTGTTAAAGCTGTGTTCATGGAAGACAATCTTACTCAGCTACGAGAGATTGCCAAAGAAGAAGAAGACTTGGCAACCTGGGAAGGCAGCCTATCTAGGAGTAGGAAAACTCTGATCCTAAACTCCACTGCCTTGCAGGATATCTTCGGGATTAGAAAGGGCTAAGGAATAAGTGGTTTACTGTAAACCAGGCATCCCCAAACTGCGGCCCTCCAGATGTTTTGGTCTACAACTCCCATGATCCCTAGCTAACAGGACCAGTGATCAGGGAAGATGGTAATTGTAGTCCAAAACATCTGGAGGGCCGAAGTTTGGGGATGCCGGCTGTAAACCCTACACAAATCCAGAGTGGAGTCCTTAAGACAGTTGGATGGTGCCTTGTATGCCTCCTTCAAGCAAATCCTACGGCCAAGCTAGTGCCAAACATATTGCTCTGCTTTCCTTTGAGATCAACTTTATATCTCCCTACTGCTCCAAGATGAAAATCCAGATGTCACATACTATTCAGCACTGCCCTGGTGGACATATGTTGAAGGATGGCTTTTGTCACAAAGCAGGCCTAAACTGAAGGCCCAAGATGCACAGTGGCGGAGCTTCATGCTCTGGCACCGGGGGCGGAGAGCAGGCGGGGTAGGGCTGGAGCGCGTCCCGGGGGCGGAGCGCGCCACCCACATGGGCGTGGCGCGCATTCTGGGGGCATGGCGCGCTGCCCACATGGGTGTGGTGCACGTTCTGGGAGTGTGGCGCACCGCCCGCAGGGGTGTGTTGCGCGTTCTGGGGCGGGCACAGCCGCGATGGCACCCTACCGGGATCACGCTGCCGGAGACGGCGCGCTCCCATCACTCCCCTCTTCCTACGCCCCTGATGATGCAAGACCTGTGCTGCTTCACATTCCCTTCCTTACAGTCGCCTTCAACCGCTTGTCTTTTGACTCAATCTGCTTTAAGTTTATGTGAGTTATAACCACTTTCAACTATTAGCTTTTATCCCTCTCCTCTTATGTGCTTTATTTTATTTGCAAGTTTGTATCTTATGCTGGTCTGCAACCATAGTGAAGTTTCTTGTTGTTGTTGCCTTCCTTTGAACCACATCAGTGAGGCTGGGGGTGGGGTGGGGGAGTCTTGGCATCTGGTCAATTCAGGCATGTGCTGCAGGCAGTTCAGCTTGGCACTAATGCAGTGGCTTGACTTCACCCCCGGAGGCACACTCCATTGTCTCTTGAGACAGACAGATGCCAACAACAAATATTATTACTTCTACAACTATTATTATATAATATTGGCTGCTGCTACTGTTGCTAATACTACTACTACTAATATTAATAATAATGATTTACATTCATTCTGCTAAGGAGCTCAAAGACGCATACACAGGGATATTCTCTGTTTCCAAAGTCATCCAGTGAGTTTCATAGGTCAGCAAGGATTTGAGCCCAGGGTTCCCTAGACACTCTTATCTTTGATATCAGGGGAAAGGGTGGGTAGTTCTCTGTTAGTATACTGCTAGGTGATTTGCAGCAGATCAGAAAGCACTTTTGACTCTCCACGGTTTAATTATTCTCCCACCCCCCACTTTTAGGCTATTAGTATCTCTGGAGAGTAATAATACCAAAATTGTAATGGCATGTGCAAGCCATCCCATTAGGACATGCCATTTTAGGGGGTGAAATTTAATTTTTGCAAATTTCTTCAGTGAGGGGTCCTAGAAATATTTTTCGACATGTGAGAGGACTTCAAACCTGCCATTATTTTTGTGACTGGATGACATTTAGCTTGATAAGTCTATGTCAGACCCTCCAATTTCCCCTATTTTCCAGGGACGTCCTTGTTTTAGAGAAGCCGTCGCAGTCTCTGAGTTCATCCCAGAATGTCCCACTTTTCCTTAGGATGTCCCTATTTTCAATGTAGAAATGTTGGAGGGTATGGAGTTATCTGACCCCCAAGCCATCTGAAGGCAATCCTGTATAGGGAAGGGTTTTTTTTAATGTTTAATTTTTTTATACATGTTGGAAGCTGCCCACAGTGGCTGGGGCAACCCAGTCAGATGTGTGGGGTATAAATAGTAAAATTATCATTATGGAATGGGACGTCCCTATTTTCACAGGAGAAATGTTGGAGGGTATGCTATGTTTGATGAGGAAGCACATAAAAATTTTTTGGGAAAACCAAAAGATTTTAATTTTACCTTTTGAAAATATCAGGTAATGCTAAATAATATAAATACATAATATAACTGCAAGTACTTGGCAATCATTTTTAATGATTTCTATGCGATTTTACTTACCAAGCAAAACTAAATTATATTAATGTAACCAAAATATCTTTGGAATTCCCAGCTTTTTAGCAACTCTCATTTTTGGAAGTTGAAAGTTGAAGAATTCAACACGCCCTACCGTCCCATTAAAGATGAGCGATAGGCACTGCCTCCTGAAACAAAATAGACCACTATTTTTCAGCCTGAAATCTGCTCATACATGTACTACACCACAGTGACTTTTCTGTTAGGAGAATGCTTCTGTACCCTTGGAAATAACCAAACCCACTGTTTTCTAGTCAAGGAGAGGCCATACTGCAGTAAGGAGAATCTGGCTGTTCCTTTTATGATAAAGATGGTGATCTGTGACCTATTATATGCATCTTAAACACTGTTCACAGATAGAGGATAACACCATATCGGTAGAATTAAATAGCTACAAATCCTAGCGACTGTCATTTGCATTTCAAACACTTGTTCCTGTATTACACGCCACATTAAACATATTCACAAGTTTTTTTCTTGGAAGGGAGGGATAGTGTTATAGTTGTACGTGTGCGTTTTCAAGTGATCTTCACACCACTCAGGAAAGCAGGCAGAGCGCTGCAATTTCAGCTACAAAAGAGAGATGATGCAGCTGATGGTAGAAGGAACATATTTGATTTATCTTATTTGCTTATCTTGGTATTCCTGTGCTACTTTTCAGCCTGAAGGTTGCATCCGAAGTAGCTCACAAAACAGTTTAAAAATGTATAAAGTATTGCAACAAAATAATGAAAAGAGAGGAGTTGAGGAAAATAAGTGGAAATAAATAATAGCAGGAGACAGGCTGTCATTCAGCCTGAGGGAGGGACCAACCATAAAAAGAAAGGGGAAAGGAGGCAAAGCTTCCTAAAAGAGGGAAGACAAGAGCCTGGGTACCACCACCAAAAAAGCCCTGTCTCCCCACTAGCCTAATCTCAGGTGGCGGACCCTAGATACACTGTCAGTTGTGTGTCAGTCCACATTTGCATCATGATGTTGGCCTCTAAGGATTAATCATAGGACAAGTTCATGCTCTTCTTTTTAAAAAGATGCAGTGCATTATTGCTGTTTGAGAGCCACTTTGCTCAACTTCCCAGTGCCGGCAAATACGATGGGGCTGGTATTACTGCTGTGTCAAAAATGTCCTCAAAATCTTTCCACGTGGTCCGTGTCTTTGGTAATTTGGCTTTCTTTGGTGCCCATCTTCTTGCGATCATGAGGACATATAAGACTAGGATTTGTCTTCTGGTGCAATTTTGCACACCACTAGATTGAATTCTACTTTTGCTTGACACAATTTCTGAGTCCCTCTTACTAGTCCCCATCCTCCTGCATGCCCTACACACGGGGCAGAAGTTTCCACACATCCAGCAACTTCCTTCTCTCTCCTTGCCAAAAGCAGGAGTTGCAATCAATGTCAAGGAGCTGATCAGGGCTGACTACAACCCCTGCTGGGATTGGCTGCACTCTGGAGTTCCTGGCCGAGAGCCTCTGAGTGCAGCTGGTCCCTGCTGAAAGCAAGAGTTGCAATCAGAGTCAATCAGCTGATTGGCTGGGAACCTTCTTGGCAGTCCACCTTGAGTTCAAGCTGGTCTGCAATGGAAGATTTTCCCATGAATCAAAGCCAGTTTGTAAATGGAAATGCTTCACCTGGGCAGCCCCACCTGTCAAAGGGGTCCAGGGGGTGGGGGGGTGGGGAAAGCACTAGTGGCTGGCTCACCAGACAATTCCAGTTCCCCACCCCCATTAAGAAACATAAATTGTTCAAGGCATAGCTGCCAAGTCTCCCGTTCCCAGCTGGGAAAACTGATTTTTTTGTTTTTTCCCCAGTTTACTTACCGGCCGGGGGAGGCTCCTTCTGCGCATGTCTGGAGTCTCTGGACATGCGCAGAAGCGATTTCTGGCATGGCGGCCATTTTGGAATTGGGCGGAGCATGCTCAGAACCGACTTTCGATGCTGCTCTGCCCAGTTCCAAAATGGGCGCAGCGCTACTTCCGATCCCTTATTTTTCCGGCAGGAACTTGACAGGTATGGTTCAAGGTGTTATATGTAGCAAAGTGCTGGGTTGAAGGTTTTCGACTGAAAACATTTGCCTGAAATTTGGTGGGGTGTGTGTGCATTTCTAGGTGGGTGGCTGCCATATTTAGTTATCCAGAATGCCAGGAATGACGTCACATCATGAGATGAGGAATATTCTAGATGAGGACTATTCCATTAAAATTGCAGCCACCTTTGGAGGCCACAATTCTATTTTCTCTGAAAATAGAAGGGCATAGTGCCATCCTGAGGGGGGGGGGGCGTAAATACTGCAGCTTCCAAACCAGGAAGAGCACCAGAGAATTTTATGGGAGTCCCATCCTTGAAATTATCCCTCCCCCTGAAAGGAGCTGAAATGCGCCCTTCCCCCACCTATTCATGGCCTGCAAAAGCAAATGGAAGTGTTGTTCTGTGCTAAGCCAAACCCATAAAAATCATTGCAGGCATCCTGGGGAACCATCAACAGTATCCTGTTCCTTCTATGCTTCCCAGCTACAGTGTCAGAATGAAAAAGAAACTTTGGTTTAAGTGACTCACAACCCCACAACGTCAATGCCACCCTTCCCACAAGAGAACTATCTTTAAAAAAAACACCCAACAACACCCGAATCCCTTGACTAATTTGAAAAAAAAGGGAAATAAGTGCCAAGGAAGAGGTGAAGGTAAACAAACAACAAGTTTGATGCTGAGTGGGAACCTCGAGATGTGTCAGAAACATCACATTTATAACGTATTAAAAATTCACAGGATTTTTTTTTTGTCTTTGGACAGGAAGGGGAGGGAGGAGTGGAGGCATATTAAAAAGTGGAGGAGAGACTAGCAAGGCTACATTTAAGAAGAAGATTAACTGGATTGTGTGCCATGATTGTCAAAGTGGCTCATGAATTATTCAGAGATGGTGGGCCATTCATAAAAATGCAGGCAAGGGCTGCTCTCTCAAGTTCTACCCCACCTCCTGCTGTCAGGATCATGGAGAAGGGGGGGGCGGCAAAAGAAGGGTGGGTTTCCCCCCCTTCTCTTTCTCCCTGCTCTCTGCTATTAGCAGGCCCAAACGCTTTGGCCCAACGCCTGCTGATATCCCTTTCACCAGGGCACAGTCATTACGTCTTGTTGCAACCTAGCTCATCTTTTTAAAATAAATAAAAATAAAAATGCAAATGAATGCAGCGGAAGCATACACAAGAGAGAAACTGGGAAACTTGCCTCAACCTGTCAACCTTTCCTTGAAAGCCATTTGGAACGACACAGAGAAGGCTGGGAGAGCAGGTCATTTGGCATAGATGCCGGTCCCCAGCTGGGCTTTGCAGCTTCCAAATGTTAGGCGCAAGGGGGGGGAAGTCCAGCACATCTGCACACGCAGCCATTTGCTGCAAAGCAGAATCGCAACGGGGGCCAGCCCCGGGCAAAAGCTGCTCAAACACCCCGACGTGACAGGGCTGCTTTGAGGCAGAGCTTGGCAACAGAATGGACATACGGCCAAATGGATGGCTTTCAAAGAGGATGGGGCAAATTCATGGTGCATGATGGCAACTAGTCATGATGCCTATGCCCTGCCTCCACAGTCAGAGTCAGTAATGTTTCTAAATACCAGTTGCTAGAAATTGCAAAAGAGGAGAGGGCGTTTGTGCTTGGCATCTGGTTGGCTACTGTGAGAATTGGATGCTGTCCAGACCCTCCGACCGTCTCAAGATTTACAGAACCAATTCCCAGTTTCTGATTCGACCCCGGAATGCCCAGCTTTTCCTATTCTCACCGGAGAAATGTTGGCGGGTGTGGAGTTATGCAGCCGCCGAGCCAAGGAGATAAGTAACTATACAACTTTTAGAAGACATCTTTAGAAGGCCACGCAATGTGGAACTGTAGCTCTGCGAAGGGAATTGGGGTCTCCAACAAACTCTCAGCATGCTTAAGAAGCCACGGTTCTCGGAATAATTTTGAGGGTCCACAGCTGTCAAAAGTGATATCATGGTGCTTTATAGGTATGAATGTGGCCAGGGAAAGGAATGGTCTCTGAGAATGGCTGAGAGCCAGTGTGGTGTAGTGGTTAAGAGCGGTAGACTCGTAATCTGGGGAACCGGGTTCGCGTCTCCGCTCCTCCACATGCAGCTGCTGGGTGACCTTGGGCTAGTCACACTTCTTTGAAGTCTCTCAGCCCCACTCACCTCACAGGGTGTCTGTTGTGGGGGAGGAGGGGAAAGGAGATTGTTAGCTGCTTTGAGACTCCTTCGGGTAGTGATAAAGCGGGATATCAAATCCAAACTCTTCTTCTTCTTCTTGGAGACCTGCCACCAGATGGAATAGTATACTCAATTGGTCCAGAACTGGACTGGGAGGAATAATGATACAACTCTGTATACGGCAGCTTCACATGCACAGTTTTTCTGGCTGTGGTAGCACCTGAAACTGTAAATTGGCTCAGAGCATAGACAATATCTATTTCTAGAAGTCTTTATTTCAGGGGGAGAGGGAGGCCCATTTATTAACAGTAGAAGGAACTTGCAAAGCCCTGGGAATTAGTGTACGGTTTGTTATTAATGCATGAAGTTGACTTCACTCCAGGCATATAGACCTTCATCTGACACGAAAGCTGAGACAAAAGCAAACCTTAAGTAAACAATTTCATTCTCACGGAATTACTCGAGTCATGTTATTAAAGCAATCGAAGTTGCATAATAACTCCGAGACAAATGATCGATACGGCGAAGCAATCAGACTCGGGAGTAATTCTGTGGGGGGTGGAATGATCAATAGTTGCAGACCTGAAATGCGCATGGTGATAAGGTAATAGGAATGCTATTAAACAATCAAGAGGTATTCATAGAGTTGTGTTTACCCTGCGCCTCCTGGGTTCTTTCGCCTCCCACCCACCCCTTTGAGTTTCATGCGACTTTCAGAAAATATTCCTCCAAATTTCTTTGAAAAATGTGAAATACAGTCGAAGCGAGTGTTCTGCTTTCGAATGATTTTCGGAAGCCAAGCGTCCGGTGTGGTTTCCGCAGCTTCCGACTGACTGCAGGACTCTCCTGCAGCCAATCAGAAGCTGTGTCTTGGTTTTCAAACAGTTCCAGAAGTCGAACAGACTCCTGGAACACATTCTGTTCAAGAACCATTTATAGTCAAACCTCGTTTTATGGACGGGATCTGTTCCGGAGGCCTGCCTGCTAACCGAAAATGACGCACGTCGAAGTGCCACTTCTGCACATGCACTAGCAGTGAACCCGGAAGTAACCCATTCCGGTACTTTCGGGTTTGCCATGGATGTTTGCCAAAGCGGACGCAAGCGGAGGCGGACACAGAACGAGGTTTGACTGTATTAAATGTATGTATTCCAAATACCTCCAAATACCTGAAAGACCTCCTCCTTCCCTAAAGAACTACCCTCTTTAGGCTCAGGTGATGGCAGCCTGTGAGGGGGCATTCTTTCTGGTGGCCAAAAAAACCCCTCCCCATGGAATTGCATCTGGCACCTTCATTATACAGCTTCTGGAGATTGCTGAAAATGCACCTCTTTGCCCTGACTTTTATTTCTGTAACTGCAAGTTGTTTTAAACTTGTTAAATGGGTTTTTTAATGTTGTGAAGGGAAGGGAATAAATTAATAATAATTCTTAATAATCTCCCTCCTCCCCCTCCTAACTTTCTCTTTCACTATTTTCTCCCCTCTCCCTCCCCACCTCTCACCCTCCCTCCTCCATGTCACATTATCTACTACAACAACAAAATGTTTCAAACTGACTGCAGCTGTATGAAGGATGCTAAGACTTAAAAATGGAGGCACTGAATGTACTTTTGTTACCTACGGGGAAAAATTTCAATAAATAAATAGATAAATATTATTAATAGATTTGTGGGGGATTTGCAAATATGCCCATATATAGCAGTGCCAAGGAGAAAGGAACACGCCAGTTCCTGGGTCCCTCATCTTCAAGACATGTTTTCTGCACCCCCGGTTCCTCCATTTATTTTCCAGCTGCAGTCTCCTTTAATGAACATCCATGCAAACGACCCACATTAGATTTATCTAATAGTGGAGCTGTTAATTCAGAAGGCAGAGTCAGTGATGGATCACAGCTCGTTTTCTTTTGTGTTACATCCCAAGTTCTTTATTTTTCCTCTCGACACGGACATGGGCTAAGGCCGCTGCGTGGCAACTCGGGAAGCTTCTCAGCATGAACTTGATCTGTAGGCAACTGTGTCAGAGAAATGCGGCTAATTAGAGCCCTCGCTTTTGTTCCTTTTTTTTTTCTTTTGAAGAGGAAGGGAAAAAACCCCAATATTTTATCCCATCCAGCATCTACGAGAATAATGAACTTTGTCCGCATCAGTTTTGGCATCTCACAGTGGGATTAGGCACTGGGAAGGCATACGCAGTAATTAATGGAAAGTTGCTCTGTGTTTGCTCTTTAAGGGAACAGTAGATAGTCACTGGATACTTCTGAATACAAATAGAGCTGCAGTGGAAAATCACTTAAGGATCATGTGCTGCTCTCCACTCAAATGTTTCGCAACATTGCACCTGTGAGGGCTTCTGACATCATGGCAATTGATGCGTCGAGAATTTCCTTTTTCTGTACAAGGTGAACTTTGGCAGTCACCTTGCATTACATTACAGACTGTCAGTGCTACACAAGCCACTACCGAGGGCCACCAGACAGTGGGCAAGTATAAGAATATGAGCCTATCTGAGCCAGAACCATGGACAGCTCTGTCGGAATCCTGTTTAGTTATTTATTACATATTTATCGCCTTTCTATCCCACTTTTTCTTCCAAGGAGCTCAACATGGCGTACCTGGCTCTCCCACTCCTCATTTAATCCCCACACAATGACCCTGTGAGGTAGGTAAGGCTGAGAAGCAGCTCACACAGCGAGCTTCATGGCTGGGTGGGGATTTGAACCCTGGTCTCTTCGCTCCCAGTCCGACATTCTAACCACCACACTACACTGGCTCCCTTGCTTTAGGCTGCTATCAAAACTCCAGCCAGCCAGTCAGCAGCAGAGTTTAATGGCGCAGTGAAGTCACACCCACATTTTACCAGGTGGGAAGCTGCACCCATAGCTGCCAAGTCTCCCGTATTCCCTGGCAAACCCCCGTTTTTCCAGCTGTTCCCAGCCAAAAAATGGATTTTTTTGTTTTTCCCCGGTTTATTCTGGCGCGGCGGCCATTTTGGAACTGGGCGGAGCATGCTCAGAAGCGACTTTTGATGCTGCTCTGCCCAGTTCCAAAATGGCTGCAGCATGACTTCTGGTGCGGTGGCCATTTTGGAACTGGGCAGAACAGCATCAAAAGTCACTTCTGAGCATGCTCCGCCCAGTTCCAAAATGGCGGCAGCGCTACTTCCGGTCTGCTACTTCCGGTCCGGTCCCTTATTTTTCAGGCAGGAACTTGGCAGGTATGGCTGCACCAGGTGACCCCTCTGCCAAATCCAACTCCCTCCTCACCCTGCCCCAGTCTGACGCAAAGGGGGTTTAGATTGCAGAGTTGCTGCCCCCAAGACCCTGTGTAATCAGGGGCTGGAGAAACTTGGATCCTGGAGTACAGGGGACAGAACACAGTGTCCTTGTTAGCCAGACAAGGACAGAATCAGAATCTCCTAGTATTTATACCAGGCCTAGACAATCGAGAGTGATCATTATTTTAGCACCACATTGTGGTAGGAAATGATGGAGGCTTCTAGGATTACTAAATGCTGAAGCATCATTGTTCCTTGGGTGGTATGCTACTTTGCAGAGGACAGTCCTCTTCCCAAAGGGCCGTCAGTCCTCTTTTTTGTGGGAGCCCTCTGCTTGAAGACCTGTCCAGTTTAAAGAAAAAGAGAAGAGAAAGTCGGTGCACTGAAGGTCCCCATCAACTGCTGGTCCCCGGGTAGGTGACTGAGTTGGTTGCATTCTTCCACACCAATTTGATTTGTAGTTATTATTTCTACATTCGCACCTATGCATATAAATTAGCACCTACAAAGCTTATGCAGACTTTTCCAATGATGCCTTTCCTTCTCTTTTCTATGATGTGTAAGTGCCCATGCTAACAATTTCATCTCCACTTGGAGGTGACAACAAAATGATATGAATCTAGCCCTGGGAAACCAGACTGAAAGGGTACATGGCTGGGAACCTTTTGCAGCTCTTAATTCAAGTTTTTATGAGATGTACCTGTAAAGAGGTCAAGCGCATGCTCATGTCCATGACTAAGATGAAGCCTGAGCCTGGCTATGCAGGCTTCTCAAGAGGTTTAAAATGCAAAATATCTGCACAGCCAAGCAGGTGACCAGGCAGGTTGTAGACAGGAACTGGGTCAGAGCTAGCTGCATTCAGCTAATGAAAGCCAGTTTCAGCTCTGAGGTGACCCCTGGACTCTAGTGGCTTTATCTGGCTGTAGTGGTAATGCATCAAGAAGTGCTGAGTGGCTGTGTCTAGCAACTCGTTTAACTCCCCACAACGCCCCAGAATAACACTAGCTCAGGGATGCTATGGGAAATTCAAACTGTGGCTGGATCTAGTCACTTTTGCTGCTCAAAGTGCCATGCCAGGGAGTGGGAAATTAGGGGGATTCAAGGGCAGACATCAGCAGTGGGTCCTGGCACATGCCCCCAAATGCCAGATGTCTGGATTTGACCCAATAGGTTTCTATGGGGATACAGAGAGCTGTTTGGCCAACTGGAAAGCGGAACTGAGAGCCAAAGGGCAAAGGAGGTCAGTTTCCATAGGGTGGTGGCTTCCTTGACTTCAGAGTTTTGTGAATCCAAAGGACCAAAGGATCCAGGCTCTACTTGCATGTACTATAGTTGGCCATACTGACGGTTTCTAATTTCGCTTGCTGCATACGAAGCCAGGAGAATGCATCTAGCCACTCAAAATAAAACCTTGAAGAAGACCTGAGATTTGCTGGCAGAAGAGGGCTTCAGGAGCTAAAGGAACACCTGGCTGCTTGAATTTCTAACATACAAAGCACCCTGAAGAAAATATTTTTTTCCCCTGAAGTCAAAAGTATTAAAATAAGACTACACATACCAGAGGACAGCTGTGTTTTTTCCATTAGCCAAATGACTTTCTCTTTTGATAACCTGCATTGCGAAGGAACTTGAAGGAACTGACAACCTTCTAGATTAGATCTAGAATTGTTGCCTGGAGGACATACTTGTCTACCCTTTTGACAAGCCAATATTGATGGTGACAGGGTGACGTGATCGTAGGCATTAGCCCATGGCAGATGACAGAAAGGAGGCCACAGAAAGGACATGGAATTTATCTTGAGTAAAGCTATGTATGCTTAATTGCTGCTGGGCGGTGGTTGTTTTCATTCGCTGGTTTTAAGGTAGTGTGATTGCTACAAATGTGGTTGACGCATCATAAATCGCCCGTCTACACACATCGTCCCCCAATACCTTAGTCATTGCCTGCAGCAACAATAAGACTCCTTTTTATCCTCAAAACAGCATGACTCAGCCCCAACTTGGAGAGTCTCAAGGGGTTTGGTTCCGTGGATCCTGACAATCTTAGAGAAAGAAGTGGTAGGATGACAACCAGCCATCATTGCTGTCAGTATTCTTGGCCAGTGGAGAAGACAGCAGATTACTCGAAATATATTGGGGAGGGGGAAAGGACGTTATAAATACAATAATCAGCTAGTCAGTATAGATATGATCCTAGTTATAAACTCTGCAAATAAGATTACTCAATTTAAAGAATATGCATTATTGTGTAAAGTCCAGAAACCAGGAGATAGATGACTAAATATAGTATTTATAACTTCCTTCCCAGGGCCGTCTTAAGTGTATCGGGCACTGTGGCGCAATGAACCCTCCGGCGCCCCTCGCGTTCCACCGGACAGAGCCAGGCGCAGCGGGCAGCCGGAAGGCACAGCACGACAGGCAGGGACGCTGCCAGCTGTGCTCCACCTCCGCCTGCTCAGCCGAAGCAGCGGAGCGGTGCTGCAGTCCAGGAAGCCCTAGCTGCCGCCCTGACAGAAGGTTTGCCGACAGAGCATTGTGGGGCAGCACCTGCCCACACTCCATCAAGTCACAGGGAGCACAGACAGCACTGCCTCACAATGCTCCGCGGCACCTCATTTGCAAATGAGGTGCTGCAGAGCATTGTGGGACAGCACTGTCTGTGCTCGCTGTGGCTTGAAGGAGTGTGGGTGGAAGGTAGCCCTGTTACTCTTCCCTGTCGCCCCTCAACGGAGGCAGCTCCGCCGCTGCCGCTGCCACCTCACTTCAGCCACCGGGAAAGGAGCGAAGCGGGCAAGGCGGAGGCACAGGCACAGGTGGCTCCGTGTGCCTCCTTGATGCGCCCCCTGCTGGGCGGGTGCCCTGGCGAACCACACCAGTCAGCCCAATGGGAAGGACGGCCCTGTTCCTTTCCCCTCATCCCAATATATTTTAGTAATCTATTTGTTTTTCTTTTTTAAAAAAATCATTTAGTGTGGAGTGAGAAAGAAAACCCAATCAGCATAGAAGTGAGTTTAGGAAATAAAAGAAGTTTTATAACTTTTTACATTGCTTCTGTAGCAAAATCTTTGAATCAGAGCAATAAGTGACAAAAACTTAAATTTCCACATTTTTATCCTTTCCACTTAGATTCAGGTCAAACAGCTTCATTCCATGAGCCAATATAGCATTTTCATATAGCCAACTCTTGCCAATGGTTACGTGGGAACAGCTATTTAAAGCTAACAATTATAAGATCAAAAAGTTAATTTCCACCTAACCAAACCATTCAAGAAAGAGGCATTACCCAATTTAACACTCCATTCACACTTTCTGATTGTGAGCTTGACAGACAACAATAGACGATAAAAGTCTTGATCTTGCCTTCTTCCCTATTTCATGCTGCATAGGAGATAATGCTCTATTTTCTTGGCCCTGTTTTACATGCAAGATCATAGGTTATTAACTATAGCTATACAGCAACACTTCTGGCCAATTAAACCATGATGTCTCAACTTGGAATATTCCAATACATTCTAAACCACCCCCACCCCCAGTAACATCCAAGTAAAAGGGCTACAAAAGAAGGGTAGATTTTGTAAGATAGATGAGACAATGATCTGGATAAAGCACTTCCTTGTATCATTTATATAGTTTATCTTCTGGGAAATCTGGAAGAAGACTTTGCAACTGAATGAGAAATTGAGGAACTACATGTTTGTCCTGAATCTTTTCTTTACAAAGTACAGTATATGTTTACTTGTCAAGCTTGCAACAATGAGTTTGAATATATGGTGCCTAAGAAATCTGTAGTAGACAGATCTCCAGCACCTGCAGACCACATCAGTGTCATACATTGAAAGCACACACACAACCCTTAAAATCATGGGAATCATCTTCTTTGGCGATCACTCGTATCCAAGTAAGATTGTCTTCCATAAACACGGTTTTAACAATGGGTTCGTAAGTGACTGTGGAGGCCAATTCTTGATCCACACGTCCTTCCACAGTGGGGACATTGGTTTCTGGGCGGGAGTTGATCACGGTGTGGATTTGCCAAGCGCGCCTTCCTCTTAGCACGTTTCTCCCTTGCGTCCTGAGATCGAGTGTCTTCAAAGCCCATGGCATCTTTGGTAAAGACTGTTCTCCAACTGGAGCGCTCACAGACCAGGGTTTCCCAGTTGTCGGTGTTTATACTACTTTTTTTAGATTTGCCTTGAGACAGTCTTTAAACCTCTTTTGTTGACCACCAGCATTATGCTTTCCATTTTTAAGTTCGGAATAGAGTAGTTTTTTGGGAGACGATCATCAGGCATCCACAGAACATGACCAGTCCAACGAAGTTGATGTAGTAGAATCATTGCTTCAACACTGGTGATCTTTGCTTCTTCCAGTACTGTACACTGATATTAGTTCACCTGTCCTCCCAAGTGATGTGTAAAAATTTTCGGAGACACCATTGATTGAATCTTTCGAGGAGTTGGAGATGGCGTTTATAAGTGGTCCATGTTTCACAAGCATATAGTAAGGTTGGTAGTACAATAGCTTTGTAAACAAGCATTTTGGTTTCCCTGCGAATGTCCCAGTCCTCAAACACTCTGCACTTCAATCAGGAGAAAGCTGCACTCGCAGAGCTCAGGCGATGCTGGATTTCGGCATCAATGTTGGCCCTTGTGGAAAGGTAACTGCCTAGGTAGAAGTGATCAACATTTTCCAACGTTGCACCACTGAGTTGGATTTGTGGCGCTGCAGAGGGGTTATTTTGTACTTGTTGGTGCAGCACTTTGGTTTTTTGGATGTTGAGTGATAGGCCAAGCTTTTCGTAAGCTTCTGCAAGTATATTTAGGATGGTTTGGAGATCATCCTCTGAGCGTGCGCACACTGCGTTGTCATCAGCATACTGAAGCTCTATGACGGACGTTACGGTAACCTTACCTTTTGCTTTCAGCCTGCTCAGATTGAAGAGCTTTCCATCTGTTCGATATATGATTTCTACTCCAGTGGGGAGTTTCCATCGACAAAGTGTAGGATCATGGCAATGAAAATAATGAATAGAAGTGGGGCAATAACACACCCCTGTTTAACACCTGATCCCACTGTGAATGGTTCACTTTGAGAGCCATTGTTATCTGCGATTGTTGCTGTCATATTATCATGGAGGAGCCGAATGATGTTTACAAATTTATCTGGGCAGCCAGTTTTCAGAAGGACAGTCCACAGGGCATTACGATTTACAGTGTCAAAAGCCTTAGTCAGGTCAATAAATGCCATATACAGGGGTTGGTTTTGCTCTCTGCATTTTTCTTGAAGCTGTTGAGCGGTGAAGATCATGTCCACTGTCAGAAGGGACCTGAAAGGTCCCTTGGAATGCAGGAATCCTGCCCACAGCCATCCCTGGGTGGGCTTGAACCACCAATGTTCTGTTTAACAGTCAGGTGTACAGAGCTACAATTCCTATCAAACTACAGTTCCCAGGACTCTTGCATTAAATGTATGGTGCAAACACAGTTCCAGTTAGTACTCCAGGTTGGGCCACCGATTTCCACAGGCTGGAGAAGTCTGCTGCAGCATTATGAAGCTGATTCCATGAATCCAGTTGTTTTACTATATGGACAGAATTGTTTGGGAATAATGTGGCCAGGACACCAGTTTGCCCCAGATTAGCAAAAAGTCAAATGTAAAATGCAGGCCCTGTCTAGCAAAATCAGAGGCTTTTTGGGCTTGTTCTAGACCTGCAATTCTATGACAGTAAGAGAGGGCCGTATTTGGTCTACCTGCTTACCCAATAAATTGTGTGCCGTTAACAACTGCGCACATTTAAATTCCTACTTGTGTCCAGCAGGTTTTGATGGGAGGGAGCTCATCCTCACATCTTTTATTAGAACATAACACAATTTCCCCGGGGAGCTCAAATGTCACATATTAAAAGTCGGAAATGCTAAAGTGACCACTCTCGTGAAATGAAATGATGATGACATTTCACTAAAAATCTCATTGGGAGAAGTCATCATGGCCATATTTAGATGCAAATTTGGTATGTCTTCCATTCTCTCTTTCTCAATGGTAACGTTCCAGGAACCTGCAAGGTCACGGCGTAATCATGGCTAGCTGATTTTGGCTGCTAAAAATGCATTCCAAAAATAGCTTTAAGATGCCTGAAATTCTGTCTGAATGTTACTTTTCAACGTAAGCAATTGTGCTGCTTTGCCGGGGTGAGGGGAAGAGATCCTATGTGATTGCTTCTAGGATATTAGGCCTCCCTTACCATTGTTCTGTTGCAGGCCAGGCAACAAATTGTGGGAAATTCCCAAGAATGCACACTTTTTCGCATGTGATGGGCTTCATCTGTCTGCGACTATCCTCTTTTATTTCATTTCCTAATGCAAATGTGTTTGCTTTCATCACATGGCTGCATCTCAAGGGTAGAACAAATCACACCCCTTATTTAGACAATAAGAATGGTGTGAAGCCTCTCGGGTCCTCAGAGAACATTCAGACAGCTGGGATTACAGATTAAGAGCAGGAGAACAATGGAAAGATGCTGCTGGCTGGGTATTGTTGGCTTTGGCTTGCAGAAAACAGCAGCTTGTAACAAAAACATGAAAGGAAGAAGCTCAAAATCCCCCGCGCACAGCAGCGCAATCAAAGAAGGGCTTGCTATGTACGGGGCCAGTCATTCTTACTAGGCTGTCTAGAGACACAATTGCCACACTGTTTATTCCAGAATATGCACAAAGACTTCAAAGATGATTCAGGAGAGGAGTCATAGGTATAGCAGAAAGTTCACTGAAGAGGTGGGGGGATTGTGCTGGCTGGATGAAAAGCCACCACAGCTCACTTTCTACTCAGCCAACATAAGGGACTCCTGGGTGGGACAATTCCAGGTCCTCACCATGTACCTCTCCACCCAGTTCTTTGTGAAATGACTGTTATTGTAAGGGTGACTCCGAGCCAGCCCCCATCATCCCAACGTCCACCTCGCCAAGCACAGGGAGCAGCAGCGGGTCTGAAGCAGCCAGGGGGGAGGGGGAAGACTCGGAGGGAGAGAGAAGCCAGCGTGAGGAACGATGGGAAAGCTCAGGGGAGGAGAGATGTAGGCAAGGGCTCAAGGATGTTCGAGAGCCCTTCCACTGTCTTGACAGGGAGGAGGCTGAGAGGGCATCACTCCTTCCGCCGCAAGAGTTAAGAAGAGCACCGCGATGCAGGTCAAGGGGGAGGCATTTTGGGGTGCCCTGACTACTTTGCTGGCATAAGAACAGACGTATGCCATTGCCGGATTCTGATTCGGAATGAGAGGTCATGTTTTAAGCTGTCTCTGCACTGTAAATACTTTGCACAATAAAAGTCTTTAAAGACAAAGGATCTTTATTAAAAATTTGGTACGAATATAAAAACATCTTGGAGCAGAAAACGCCTTGGTGGGCCTCCCCTATGGAAGCAACTGCATTATTCAGAAAACTCAGGCAGAATAAATGGCCGACGTATTCGGATATCCTAGAAAGAGAGGGAGAACAATTAAGATTGAAATCATATCATGAGCTTAAACAAGAATGCATGAGCTGGCTTCATTATGGCCAGATCCAAAGTCTTTTTACTAAACATCTGAAAATTGGTTTTTCCGAAAATAAATCTAAATTCCAGGAGATACTACTGGAAAATGGCGAGAAGCCAATGTCAAAATTTTATGCCTACCTTCTCGAGTGGGAATTAAAGGATGAATTGGTAAAAACCACGATGATACGTTGGGCCCAAGATCTAGGGAGACCTATATTTAGTAATAAATGGGAAAGACTCTGGAAAGAAGGAATGAAATTTACGGCGTGCTCAGGAATTAAAGAGAATATTCTTAAAATGGTTTACAGATGGCATCTTACGCCGGCCAAAATTGCCAAAATATACAAAAATGATTCCAACAAATGTTGGAAATGTAAAGAGAAAATTGGAAATTATTACCATTGCTGGTGGCAATGTGGCAAGATCCAAGAATTTTGGAACGGAGTATATGAAAAATTGAAAAAAATGTTGAAAATGACGTTCCCCAAAAATCCAGAAATATTTTTATTGAATATGATCCCAGAAAATATTCCTGAAGGAAAAAGAAATATACTATCATATGCTAGTGCAGCGGCCAGACTATTGGTAGCTAAAAACTGGAAGGGTGAAAAAATGCCGACAATATATGAGTGGCAGGAGAAATTGGTCGAATTCATGAACCTAGATAAAATGACCACAGCAATTAGGAACATCCCCAAACAGAAATGTATTAAGGAATGGAAACAGGTAGAAGATTATTTAAGAAAAGAAAATTTTAATATACATCTGGTGATATGCTTAAATTGAAGTTAAGAAACAGGGGAAAATTAATAAAAAGGTTAAAATTAGCAGTAGGAATTCAAAGATAATCTAAAAGAAGCAAGAATTTGGTAAATATGTAAATAAAGCGATGTATGAACAGTGGGAAGTTTTTTCTTTTTCTTTTTATGGTAATCTTCAATTTTCAATTTATAATTTTCATTCTCCGTTTTTCCTGTCTATCTTTTATCTCAGGATTTGTAATCCAAATCCTAAGCTTATATGACATTTTATTTGATACATTTTATGGGTGCGGATTTTGCTATATTATGTTATTTCATTTGTGTTATTAGTTATGTTATGTTATATCATTTAGCATTATCAGGTATACTATCTGGTATGCTAAGTTTTAAGTTCTTTGAAATGGAATTGTATTTCAAATTAGTGTCTATAAGCTTACCTTTTTACTATATATATGTGTGTATTTATAAGGCTACATATATACAGTTCTCCCCACCCCCTCTTTTTTTTTCTCCCGTCTTTTCTTTCCCCTTTTTTGTTATCTTTTGTTGATGTTTGAACATGATCTTTTGTTAAATTTTATGTTATATTTTGTGTTTCAACAATCGAAATAAAGCCTATTTTTAATAAATAAATAAAAAAAAGTCTTTAAAGACAAACTAGACTCAAGCGGAGTTACGCTAGAGTAGCCACGATGACCCTCTGACAAAACCAAAACCAAGATACAGCTAGATGGGTTGAGGTAAGCATGCAATACAGAACCAGGCACAGCGCTCATTATGAGATCTCTTGACAATTAGGGATGCTAGTTGCACAGTTGATACATCTACCATGACTTTGCCCTCAGATTACAATATTCTGACTATTGGCTATGCTAGTTGGGAGGTGTTCCTTCACGGATCACTGCCTTGTCATGGTGAAGGGGCTTGAATAACTCAGAGAAGCTATGAGCTATGCCGTGCAGGGCTACCCAAGATGGACAGGTCATAGGGAAGAGTTTTGACCAAACGTGATCCACCCGGAGCAGGAACCAGCAAACCACTCCAATATCCCTGCCAAGAAAAGTCCATGGACAAAGACAACTGGCATATTACTGGTTATGACACTGGAAGATGAGCCCCTCAGGTCAGAAGGTGTCCAACATGCTACTGAGGAAGAATAAAGGACAAGTACAAGTAGATTCAGAGCTGAAGAAGCGGCTGGGCCAAAGCCGAAAGGTCGCTCAGTTGCGGATATGGCTGGAAGCAAAAGGAAAGTCCAATGCTGTAAAGAAAAATATTGCATAGGAACCTGGAATGTAAGCACCATGAACCTTGGTAAGCTGGATGTGGTCAAAAGTGAGATGGCAAGAATAAATGCTGACATCCTGGGCATCAGTGAACTAACATGGACGGGACTGGGCGAATTCAGTTCGGACGAATTCCCGTCCATCATATCTACTACTGTGGGCACAATTTCCCATAAAAGAAATGGAGTGGCCCTCATAGTCAACAAAAGAGTGGTGAAAGCTGTACTCGGATGATAGAATGATCTCGATACGAATCCAAGGCAGTCCTTTTAACATCACTGTAATTCAAGTTTATGCACCAACTACTGGTGCTGAAGAAACTGAAATTGACCAATTCTATGAAGACTTACAACACCTTTTAGAAATGACACCAAAAAAGGATGTTCTTCTCATTATAGGGGATTGGAATGCTAAAGTAGGGAGTCAAGAGATAAAAGGAACTGGCAAGTTTGGCCTTGGAGTTCAAAACAAAGCAGGGCAAAGGCTAATAGAGTTCTGTCAAGAGAACAAGCTGGTCATCACAAATGACTAAACAACAACAACAAGTTGGGAGGTAAAGTTAAACAATCTCTGGAGGACCACATATTCCCCTATTCCTTAGCGGCATATTGTTCCTGCAGTTTGAGTCTTCCCAAAATGTCATGAGGAAAGAGTGGCTTTCCAAAGCCATGCTAGTGGCTAAACAGATAGTGAAAGTCCAAGGAAGATGCAACAATAGAACACTGGATGCAGCACATGATGAATTTAGATTTTTTTTAAAAAAAAACACCCTATATTTAATAGTTGTGGAAAGCCAGATTAGGAGAATCAGGTTGGGAAAAATCTTTAAACCTACAGCATATTTTATGCTGTAATCTTGAACTGCCGGGGAACTACCCTTCTGTATGCCAAGTAACCTGTTGCGGGCTGGTGTAATAGTGACCCCTGGTCATTAGACAAGACCAGGGTGCCAGAAAAATCACATCTGCCTTTGGCATCATTTGAGAGTTGCATTGAACAGAAAGGAGAATTTGGGGTTTACTTAATACACTACACTGCAAAGAAAAGCATATTTTGTTATTTAACTGGCATTCAGTGGGATACGATAGATGGACCCCACACTGATATAGCTCCACCCTTCTTAAAAAAAGGGGGGGATTTATCATAAACCTACTTGGTCCCAAATGGGGAACATACAAAGATGCCTTATGCTGAGTTCATTCATTTAGCTCAGTACTGATCACACTGAATGGCAGTGGGGTTCCAGGGTTTTATTATTACTATTACTATTACTATTACTATATTATTTATTTTTATATATACCACCCTATACCAAGAGGTCTCAGGGCAGTTCATAAAACAAATCACAATATATAAAATAAAAATAAAAACAATAACCCAATTATACACCCCCCAAAAAAGAGCCATGTTTTAAAAAGGTATAGGGTGATGATCAGGTGGACCAAAGGCTTGGTTAAAAAGGAATGCTTTTGCCTGACACCTAAAGGTGTATAATGAAGGTGCCAGGTGAACTTCCTGGAGGAGACCATTCCACAGATGGGGAGCCACTGCCGAGAAGGCCCGTTCTTGTGTTGCCACCCTCCGAACCTCTTGAGGAAGAGACACACGAAAGAGATGCAACAGATTGAGCCTTCTGCATGCAAAGCACTGCTTCACCACTCTGCTATGGCCCATCCTAACCTGAAAGGCTGGAGTTTATCTGTCCTCTAAAGGAAATCAGAAAACTCAGTTGGTGCTAGTAGCAACCTGTAACCTGCACAGGCTTTGTCGAGTAGACCTTAACACTTCATTTCTAGTATCTCAGTGTTATAGGGGTGCCAATTAAATAAAACACAGTAATCCTTCCAAGAAACTGTGCTCCACTGTGCAATGCCTTGCTAAAGACAAGTGGAGACAGCTCACCATCTAACAGGATGAGTTCAGGATTAATATGCAGAATCTATTTATATTGCTGGCAGTTATGCATGAGCCAAAACGAAACCAGCTTGAGCCCTGCAACTGAAGGACCTGACAGTTTGAACAGTCCCAAAAGAATGGGGAAAGTACTTGTACATTTCAAAGCAGAATCACATTATAAAACTGTCACATTTTCATGGCTGTCCTTCCTGTGACTGACCCTTCAAAAAAAAAGTTCCTCTTTGAGGAATAAGTGGAAGCAATTAGATTTAAACGTCACCCCTTGCCAATAAATGCTCCACTGTTGATTTCGTTGCCTTGTCTCCTTCCCCCCCAAATCTAGTTACTTCCCCAGCGCCTGCTAGACAAAACCCACTTAGAGAGGGATCAAAATGAAAAATCAGCCCTGTGAATGCGAAACAAGCACAACACTGCAATATATTTTCTCATCAAAGGGGTGCTAGCTTCATATCTCGTCCCTCTGAGAGCTTTGGCTAATGTTATCTGCTCTGCCTCAAAAAGATGCCACATAATCAGTCGTTTGTGAAAAAGGACCTTTGGCAGAATGTATTCCCCCACCAACACCCCCCCCCCAATGTCAGCCTGCAGATCGTGCTTGCCAAAAACACGTGCCACCTTCAGCGCAGGGAGCCTCAACCCTGAGTCTCTAAGCAGGTTTGCAGACATGAGAAAGTTAACTAAATATGGAAGAAGAAAACAAGGCAATCT